>NC_051162.1:100438200-100718784 GCF_013339745.2 Dermacentor silvarum
AAGAATTATTCTAGCGTGTCCGTGCTCCGAGATATCAGACTCCAAATTTCAATTGTCGTACTGCGCAGAATAATCGAGAATAAAGACGCGACAATTCTCATGAATTCCCGTGAATGATCATGAAGCTCAGTGACCACTTCTGTGGAGGGATGGCGGTGCCATCTTCTCTCTTGAGTAGTGGTGGTGTGTTGACTAGAGGAACGTTCTTGAATACGGGCGTAACGCTCCGCTCCAACGCAGCAACCACTACGCTGGTTGTTTACGATATGCGAATCACCGCATATGAAGACTCACGACGCCACCTACAAGAATAACGATGTGGCGTAGTAGGCGAGAGCGCGAGCCAGCGTCTTCATGTTTTGTTTCCCACGCGACGTCATCCTTTTACACAAGGCGCGCATCTGCTTCCATTTCTCTAACCACGCGACTCTATCCTAGGCCCGCGCGCTGGCGTTGGCCGCTGACGTCACGCTCCCCCAACTTCGCAGCCGTGGCTCGAGGCTTCGCCCCGCTCCGCGAGAACGCCCACTCAGATAAACGGATCCGGCGAGCTTGAGCCTCCTATGCTTAATGTACGACAATAAAACTGCGAAGTTACAATGAAAAACTTGTAGCGTACGAAAGGCACTGTGCTCGTACTGGATATTGTCAACGTGTAACTGTGATCACAATGAGTGCTACAGTTAAAAATGTTGCCTATGCGTAGTTCTTAGTTTAGCTGTTGGTTGTTATTATTTATATATGAACACTTCAGCAAGACATCTCTTTCATTAAGCAGGTTGGTCGCGGAACCGATGACAGCCAATGAGGCAACCGTTGACACCCCAAGGGGAAACTAAGTTAATCAGGCGCGAAGGCGCTCGAGCGGACCTCGGCGTGTTTGGCAAAAGGGACGTCCCCTCGTTCATTCGACGCCACCGACGGGACGAGTAAGGCACGGCAGGCGCCAGGAGGTCCAAGGTGTTCATGAGAAAAAATAACTACGGCTACTTCGCGACGCCACACTCCTACGGAATACAACTATACTTGTGAGCGAGCTGGCTTTACTTCTACAAGGCTGATACCACTGGTACTCGCGAAAAATACTTTTGAAGAATGCTGGTGGCCATATTTTTTTTTCGACAGGGTCATCCCCCTTGTCAGCGAGGGGGCGATGCAGAAATCTGAGGGGGGGGGGGGGTCAGGACATCCGGACATCCCCCCTGGATCCGCGCCTGGGGACGATGACGTGTTAAGCACCCCTTTCTCATACTATTAACACAGGTTTTTCCATATTTCTTTTTGGGGCTCAATCCTAATTAGGCCTGTTTGCTATTCAGTTACTTTAGTTAGTTGGTCGCTTATTTTTGGTACATATCAGTATTATATACTATCAAGTTATATACGTGCTGGTTCACATACGCTATAGTTGCTATGTACATTTAAGCTCACAACTGCCTTCTGGGCAACAGCTGCCAGAAGTTCCCACGGCAAACACTGTCACGTGCACTTCGACAACATCTGCTTTGATCTACGTAATTACATATCAATAAAGATGGGCCTAGTTCACTAAAGATGGACTATGCTGCATTCTAAAGGAACCAAACACTCAGCCTAGCAGGTTTCTGGTGCATTTATTCTGGCAGAATGACAAAATAAATATTACTTGAAATCAGTGATGCCACGCTGATGAGGTTTGGGCATGAATTTGAAGATGCTTGGCCTTGGTATCCTCTACTCATAATAAGCCCGCCAAATTCACAAGGATCTAGAATGAATTTTTCACTAGGCTCAACTATTTTGTTCTTGCCCTACGTTGTTTCTATAGGAACACTGCACAACAAAATCTTGCAGCTTCCTGTTGTATTAACACCCTATAATTGCCTTAGGTCCATGGTTCCCAGCCATGGATGTGTCGGAGACCCCTTGTGAACCGCTTGAAGTGATGAGGGACCACTTGCAGTGACGGGGAGGGGCATAGGGCGTGAAACAGGTGCCTTTTATTGCTACTTGGCAAAGAATGGTAAAAATGCCACTTCAACTCAATCTGAACAGCTTGTCAGTAAGTGATGCAGTCACAGTCAAGCATAGTCACATATCTGCACCCACAATCAACCTGTTTCTCCATTTGCTTTTGAAGTATGCAAGCCTGGAAAAAGCATGCTCGCATGCATATGTGGCATAAGACTGCAACAAAAGCTTTACAGCCATCTCATGGAGAAGGGGAAACATTGCTGTAGTCCCCAACCAGAATGCTAAGGCTTGCAGCGGCCACAAAAAAAGATTGGTTGCTTTCTCAATCTTTTTTTTTTGGAGCGCGGGTTTTGCAGACACCCATTTGAGAACTACTGCCTTATGTTTAGGGCCATTTCTTGTTCATTAATGAATATTTACACAGGATTTAGATGACACCTTTGAATACAAGTGTCCCTCATGCTTCCACGTAAAGGAGCATTGGCATAGGAACTGTGTGCCTAATTTTTTTTTATGTTAGACTGGTTGGACGTGCCAGCTTTTAAGATCACACCATGCCACTGAAAAGCTAGGTGTGCTTTGAACGATTCTTAACGAATGCCGAGACCTACTTCAATACATAAAATATTCCTTTGACCCTTCTCAAACATGTAAAGAAAAATTAATTTACTTATAGTGTTCTATAGGTCACAATAACGATACAATTACGAGGCATGCCATGGTTGCAAACTCCGGCTTAGTATTGCTTGCCTGACTTCCACGTAAAGGAGCATTGGCATAGGAACTGTGTGCCTAATTTTTTTTATGTTAGACTGGTTGGACGTGCCAGCTTTTAAGATCACACCATGCCACTGAAAAGCTGGGTGTGCTTTGAACGATTCTTAACGAATGCCGAGACCTACTTCAATAAATAAAATATTCCTTTGACCCTTCTCAAACATGTAAAGAAAAATTAATTTACTTATAGTGTTCTATAGGTCACAATAACGATACAATTACGAGGCATGCCATGGTTGCAACCTCCGGCTTAGTATTGCTTGCCTGAGGGTTATGGTAGTGCACTCCATCCACAGTACACATGGTTTCTTGTATTCCGCTCCCATCCGATTGTGAATTGTGCTGCTGATGTCGCGACCGCCAGAATCAAATCCGCGACCTCAGCAGCACAATTCTTCTCAGACATTTCTTTGCATTCAAGATAAACTGAGTCTGCACTACAAACTTTTCTACTGGTACTTCTCAGGGAACATGGAGCATCAATCTCGCCTTCCAAGTGGCTCCTGCCTTCGCACATCAAATGTGCACCAAGTAAGAAAGGAAAGGCCAATGTTGTGGTGCAGAGAGGCCTTGACATTTCCGGTATTCAATAGCACAGTAACAGCACGGCTTACTCACAAACAACAGAAGCATGCATCATTTGCTTGTGATCTATCATGCCATGATATCACAAGATCAAGGAGCCACACTGACTTTGGCACATTCCTAAATGTTTGCATTAAGGATGATATATTTGCTGTGCACAGAAGAAATTTTAAGTTTCACTGTGTAATTAACTGATTGACAGCTACACACGCATAAGAAAAAGATTGTGCCTTGATTACTTAAACTCTGCAATGTTTCAATGAGCTTGGCCCATTCCTGCGACATTACAAATTTCGGGTGACTGCAGGTCAGTCATTAGAGTTATTCCAGCTTTTGCACTTTTTAGGCTTGCAATGTTTGCCCGGTTTTATGCAGCGAACATAGATAGCCACATCATGTTGGTATAATAATTCAGAAGTAGATTTTAGTAAAAGTGCAACTTATCACTAGACTTAGAATGCGCAGGGTAATTTGGGATCAGCAGCAATAATAAATCAATAAACTCGAACGTGTTCACAAATTGGCAGAAAAATTTATTTACTCTTCCTATCGACGAACTCACTCCGCAGAAGCCCTGCTAACAAGGGCAGTACTACAAACGCAAAATGTCTGGGGAAAAATAGCCTGCCCAAAGTGCTTTTATCACTTGTCAAACGGTAAATTTCTATTGAACTCATCATCATAGCTGCCCCCACCTGGAAGAATTTCTCCACGCACCAATCATTGTCATGTTTTTTACCCTATAACTGACGAGTTTATGTGTACAAATATGCATTTCTTGTTCGTACTATAGCCGAGTGGAATAAGTTTGGTCCGAAAGTTTTTAATGATGTTGATGGCATGACTTCCGTTCAACGGAATTAGGAGTTGGAGGTTTTAATATTATTGTTTTCTTCCTTGTGATGTGTATTTTATTCGATGACAGATTTTGCTGTGTTGTGTATGCATATCCCACCCTTTAACAGCCCTAAGGGCTTACAGTACATGGAATAATAAATAAAATAAAATGGAGTTACTCCATTTTTAGGTCTACAGGCATGGCATTCTAAATCGGCGCCCGAAACAGCAGCGTTTCAAGGTATTTTGCAGGATCATGCAACGTTCATTTATTTGTGCACCTCTCCACTCTCGCTGGTAAAACCTGCCGGTGACGAAGGGCTTTCAAGGTATGCTGTGCTGTTCCTGAAATGCCGCCGGATGCGGCCATCTGTTAAGCCTACACGATGTAAAGTCCCTGGCGAGGAGTGCATCAAACATGCCGAAATAGCTGTCGATTATGCTACTGAAGTTCTGGAGATGAACTGTAGTTTTGGTCTCAGGTTGAAAAACACTGTAATGCTGTAGCAAGCAGTGTGCTGAAAGCTGTTGGAGGCCTTATCCAAGGCATAGCCAGCATTGCATGCACATACTTTGCACACGCAAGAGGCTTTGGCAGCAATACTTACAGTAAGTTGCATTTTTGCAGCATCACTCTGTTTTTAATACAGCCACGTTTTTAAATCCGTGAGAAAAGGTCGGTCTTTTTTTTAAATTTGTTTATGCAGAAGGAAGTGTGTATGCATGGAAGAGGTTAAGGCTCCTTTATCAAGTCAAAATGCTTCCTGGCTAGATAAAGCGAAGCCTTGTGCATTTCAGTCTGCAGTCACTCACTGCGCTTTCAAAGGCACAATCAGAACAGAGCACACAGGAAAAAAATAAATTATGGGGTTTTACGTGCCAGAACCACGATCTGATTATGAGTCACGCCATAATGGGGGACTCCGGAAAATTTAGACCACCTGGAGTTCTTTAACGTGCACCTAAATCTAAGTACATGGGTGTTTTTGCATTTCGCCCCATCGAAATGCGGCCGCCTTGGCCGGGATTCGATCCTGCGACCTCGTGCTCCGCAGCCCAACACCATAGCCACTGAGCAACCACGGCGGGTGACCACAGGAAAACACACAAGCAGTAGATTCAGCAGTTTATTTGAAACAAATGCAGCTTTATTTTACAGAATGACC
Organism: Dermacentor silvarum; assembly: GCF_013339745.2. Taxonomy (NCBI): domain Eukaryota; kingdom Metazoa; phylum Arthropoda; class Arachnida; order Ixodida; family Ixodidae; genus Dermacentor; species Dermacentor silvarum. Next base: position 100,443,519 of record NC_051162.1, read on the forward strand.
ACATTACCAAAAATCAACCACATGCAATGCACATAATACAGCCAAATTACGTTAATTGAACATCTGTTAATGCGTCCTGCCTTTATATGTCCAAATGTTCAAAGTCTCAGTGTATCCCAGATTTGTAATGTCCTTTTAACTTGGATAAATTCTACATTTATCACCATTGCCTCATTGATAGAAGAAAACCACATATTAAAATGGCAGCTCCTTGTTGAACGGAAAAGTGTATACAGTAGACAACCTTTATTCCGACTCCGGTTAATTCGATCCTGACCAAAGGTCTCTGCCGGCACCCATGCATTTCAAAAGGCCTACACAATTGTTATTTCGATCCTAAAATTGGCATTCGCCAGATAATCCGAACTTGACCAAGCCACGGCCATGCAGCTGACCCCAATAACGACCTCTTAGTGGCAGCGGCAGACCTTAGGGGCAGTGAATGCATTAAACAAACGTCATTTCCCGTTATAACGCCTATTTTCTACCCACCCTTGGAAAATTTTCAAGCAATAATGGTAGCTCACAATGTCTGATTATGGTATTTACTTGGTTCTAACGGGTGCATTTTGTCTTCGAAGGAAATTGAGCTGCAAATTACCTGCACCGTGCAATCGACTTCGAAACTAGAACGGTATTTGAGACGTTCTTACGCTCTACCACTATACATGGCTCTATTGCAGTGAGGCTGACTTTAAAAAAATCAGCTGCCATTCAAAAAATTGAGGTGTGCGTTAGGTTTCTTTGGTATTAAGTTTTAAGTCATTTGTACTTTAGTTTTATACATTCAGATAAAAGGAAGTTGGCGCACGTTTGTTTCGGTGGCGTGTTAAACACAATTACATACTGCCATATGAATCAGCCGTGTTTTAGCATTTCAAATTCGAATTTTGATGACATAGTAAAATCAGCGAAAGATTTTTATACTGAAATCTACAGTTCCCAGGGCAGCTAAGCTACTTTCATTCGAAGTAGTGATGAACAGGATACAGAGGCTCCTTTTATAACTATCGATGAAGTTAGATCGGCCTTGAAAGGCATGACCAGGGGAAACGCTGCTGGAGAAGCGGGAGAAGGAATGAACGTTTATTGTTAGAAACAGCGAGAAAGTGTTGTTTCTTCGCCCTGGCTGGGCGGCTCTCTCAGTCCAGAAAGCCATTGGCTTATGCCGCAGCCCGGGCCCGGTCCACCAGACTTCGCTGATCCTCCAGGCTCTGTGCCGTTAACATTGCCTCCCAGGTTTCTTCGGTGGCTTGGATGGAATATATTTAAAGATGGAGGAGATATGCTTGAAAAGCTTGCGGCCCTTGATACGCAAAGTCTCACGACTTCAAGTGTACCAGAAAGCTGGAAGGACGCCAATTTTATACTAATCCCTAAGAAGGGAGACGCTAAAGAATTGAAGAATTAAAGACCCATTTGCTTGCTTTCGGTACTGCATAAAATATTCACCAAGATAATTTCCTATAGAATCAGGCCAGCACTTGACTTCAGGCAACCAAGAGAACAGGCTGGCTTCAGGAAGGGATATTCTACGATGAATAATATACATGTCATCAACCAAGTAATAAAGAAATCTGCGTAGTACAATCAACCTCTCTATATGAGTTTCATAGATTATGACAGAGCATTTGATTCTGTAAACATACCAGCAGTCATAGAGGCATTGCGTAATCAAGAGGTACAGGAGGCATACGTGAATATCTTAGCAAACATCTACAAGGATTGCACAGCAACCTTGCTTCTCCACAAGAAAAGTAGTAGCATACCTATCAAGAAAGGGGTCAGGCTAGGAGACACAATCTCTCCAATGCTTATTCACTGCATGCTTAGAAGAAGTATTCAATCTCTTAGACTGGGAAGGCTTAGAAGTGAGGATCAACGGCGAATATCTTAAGAACCATCGGTTTGCAGATCACAATGTCCTATTTAGCATCAATGGGGACGAATTACAGCAAATGATTGAGGACCTTAACCGAGAAAGTGTAAGAGTGGGGTTGAAGATTAATGTGCAGAAGGCAAATATAATGTTAAATAGCCTGGCCAAGCAAAAGGAACTCAGGATCGCCAGTCAACCTCCAGAGTCTGTAAACGAGTACGTTTATCTATGTCAATTACTCACAGGGGACCCTGACCATGAGTAAGAAATTTACATATGAATAAAATAGGGTTGGAGTGCATACTGCAGGCATTCCCAAATCCTGACTGGGAGCTTACTATTGTCGTTGAAAAGAAAAGTGTACAATCATTGCATTCTACCGGTGCTAACATAAGGGGCAGGAACTTGGAGGTTAACAAAGAAGCTCGAGAACAAATTAAGGACTGCACAACGAGCGATGGAACGAAAAATGTTAGGCCTAACGTTAAGTGACAGGAAGAGAGCATTGTGGATCAGAGATCAAACGGGTATATCTTATACTGTAATTGACACTAAGATAAAAAATGGATCTGGACAGACCATGTAATGCGTAGGGTGGATAACCGGTGGACAATTAGTTACACAATGGATACCAAGAGAGGGGAAGCCCAGTCGAGGACGGCAGAAAACTAGGTGGGCTGATGAATTCAGAAAATTTGCAGGTGCAAGTTGGAATCAGCTAGAGCAAGGCAGGGGTAATTAGAGATCACAGGGAAAGCCCATCGTCCTGCAGTGGACATAAATATAGGCTGATGATGATAGTGTAGCGAGAGATAATGTACTCGACTATAAAAGAAAACTTCAGCGATGTATTCAGTCACTCAATAAACAACACTCATGTCGCATAGCGGTTTAAATAAAGACAGAAAAAAAAGACATTCAAACTGCAAAATCACAACTTTTGCTTAGAGACTAACCATAATCAAACCATTTATCAACAATTCTAAAAAATGTACTTCACCTGTCAGCTAATTAATTAGCATGCGACGTAAATGTACCCTTAATGTAAAAGAACATTTCCGCTTCGACGGATGCCAGCTATGAAATGGTCAAAGTCCTTGACCAGAGCCCATGAGTAAAGTATTTCGCTCAGTGAATTCCTTATGCCCAAAATGTAGGGAGGCGCTGCGGAAGCTGCAGCGCAATGTCAGAATGACTTTGTGCAGTTAAAACTACGTGCTAGGAAGTTTAAAAAGCAGACAATGCTGGCAAGGACTCTGTGGCAAAGATTTATCTCCTGAGGAGCATGTAGCATGGCTAACAATTGCACCCCGAAGCGATATGAAGAGTTCCAATGGTCTAGCGATTCTTGCAATCATCCTTCAAGAAATATTAAAAACTGTTTTTCATTAGACGTATCAATAATCAGTATGCTGGTATGCTTATGTGTTTAAAAATGATTGCACGTTTACGCTGCAGAAAATGTTGTTGGTCTGAAATTCTGCTGTCGTACCTTTTAAAAATTATAGGCACGACGCTCCCTTTCCACCACGACTTTATTATTATTATTATTATTATTATTATTATTATTATTATTATTATTATGAATCCACGGAAGGCGTCCCGCGGAAGGCTTCGGAAGGCTTCGGCAGACCTAGCAAAATTTTATGTACAAATTAATTATTTGTAATAAAGATTATTATTACTATTGTTATTTCTTTGTTTTCTGCGTAAGGCACTAATATCACAGAAAAGTCACTGTAACGCTCGGGAGCAACGCTCAAACAGCACAAGCTGATTCGGCCCGGGGAAAGTCGCGGTTACGGTAATTAAATGCGAAAAAGTTCATGGTTGTGCAGATCAGTATATAGTCATTAAAAATTGGAAAATATAAATGCGAATGCTTGGTCTAACGAGACGGGTTCGATCGCAGTGCACCTTTTCCTGACGCAGTCATGCTCAGCATTCCTCTCCTAAATACCGGCTGAGACTTCTGTGAGCGAATTTTCCTGGTCATGCCGTCGTCGCTATCGTCATGGTCGTCGTGCCACCCTCTTCTCTGACGTGCGATTACTGCGAGTTCACTGTCATCGTCACACAGCCTTGGTGGACGTTATGGTCACCGAGTCGCCGTACTAGTGCTGTTAGCAGCGTTGAACGTTAAATAAATTCACGATTTCGAAAATTACTAAGTGCCCAACTTCCTCGTCTTCGGTTTATTGCGATAGCACTTATGAGGACACTCCAGGCACATTTCTGCCATCAATGTTCCTTATAAAGTCCAAGTGCGATAACAAGGTGGCCATGCGTCGCATACTGTGCGCGAATGAAAGCGTGCGAGGATGAGCTGAGGGTGGTGGCTCGATCTCGCGCTCGCAGAGGAGGAAGACGGCGAGGAAGCGCGCCGTCTTCCATCGCGCGCAAGGTAGCGTGGTTGGGGGGACGCAGGCCGTTCCACTACGGCAGCGATGGCAGCGTTTGCCGTGGCTGAGTTCGACCATGCGAGCCCTATCTTGAAAGGAATCTACGATAGGGACAGAATCGAGGCCGCCCGAGGGCTTATATCTTCGTGTGCGCTGCGTTCTCGCAGCTTACTTCGCGTTTAAGCGAGAGGCATCTCGAAGCTCGCCGCTGTTGTCACGCTTCCTCACGCCAGCACATTGATAGAGAATGTGCGCAGTCATCGAGTGAGGTGTGTACATGTTTGCCTGTGCGCGCGTGACACCATGCTTGTTAGTTTAGTTAGTAAGCGAATGTTTGCAAATTTATACGGCCGACAAAGCTACTTTCTTACACCGTATAGCTGTCTAGTAATTTGCGATCGCAATGGATGCTTCACTTTTCGGGTGAATTTGCGATGCTTAGAGATGCTTATAGAAAAGGCGCTTTCGAAGAGTCATTTGGTGATATCCAGTAATTTGAATACGCTCGTGTATACCAACGCACGTTGCCGTCATGATTACAAATGCAGACGTGCACAAATGCGAATGAGGAACCATAGGACAAAATATATGTAATTTTTGGATGATTATAATTTATTGCTTATATCAAACCATTTTAACTGTGGATTAGCATGCTGTTACTGAGTGCTTAATCAATAACCCCACCACCATTTGCACACCTACTGTGACTACTAGAACAAAACTAGGAGAAGTAGACGACGTCTTGGGAAATCAGCACCGAGGCAATTATGCTGTGGCGGCTTACTACGTTGACAGCTTGGGATACCACCAGCAGATAATGGCTCGGCATATTGCTGCAAAAAAAAAAAACAACAACGGTCAAGCGTGTTTTCAGCCTTAATAAATATAATAAAGTGCCTCTTATTTTTAGGCACTAAGGCGTTTCGAGCAAACTGAAATGCGCGATAAGAGTTGAACACATAAGTCTGCTGGGATATATTTAACCATTTGCCGGCACATGGTCAGGAAAAGAGCGAATTCCCTGTGAACAGCAATAATCACTCCATCTCACTGACTGTATCATGTAACTTGTCACCTGCCTCTCACCTCCGTTCAGACCACATTGGCCGAAATATCTCTTCTTGTTAGAACACGCGTGCCTTCATTCTCCCGCGGGTTTGTCCGCGGAGAATTCGGGCCAGGGTGGTCTTTCCACCAGACATGATTTGGACGTTAGATCTACCATCCGAGTAAATGCTTAACATACGGCGTGCACTCATATATTGTTCTCATAACTCTTCGCGTAGACGCGAAGTGTGTGCCCTGTGGATACGTGGTGTTTTATGTTCTACACAATAGCAGAGAAACTCTATAAAAAAGTTACGTACAGTTGATCTGTGCGAGAATACGCTAGGCGGATAATGGTAGTGTTTGAGGTCCCGTTAATGTTGCCACGCGTACATTGTATACCTACAAAAAAAGTTATGCGGGATAAAATTCTCGTATTCACCTATGGTGAAAGGATACAATATTCACCTATTAGTGAAAGCGAACCACCAATGGAAAAGATCACTTAAAAACGAAAACCTTTGTGAATTTCGCACCACATTGGTGCAATGCTTTCGGAGGGGTAGCTTTTTTTTTACTCGGAACGTTCTTTGCAAGTTACGTCAGATAGTACTATCTCTTCTGTAATCAGTGTTATGGTTGCAATGCGCCTTTTTCAAAATTGTCACGAGCGGGACTGATTTGAGGTGCTCTCCAAGCAAGCTGTGTGCTTCGTGAAATGACGAAAGCTACCGGCGCGTATCACCGCGAGAAGATCACTTTGTTAGAAAGTTCGTCGATGGTTCAGCGGCGACGTTGTGTCCCCTGGTGCGCCGGTTATCAAAGTTGAAGGGTGTTCGGGGCATGTACCGTCTCTCTGCGGCAGTCCACAACTCTTCACTAAGCTAACTACTTGTGCATTCACCTGCGGCTAATATGATGATCTTGAAACACTCCTTTCATAATTTTTGGATCTCCGAGGAGTGTTTTCCACTCGTAGTAAAAAAAATTACACCATCTTCCCGTGGGGGAACCCCGAGTAGTATGCGAAGCAGCTATGGGGTCGACTCAAGGTAGTTTTATCAGCTGTATAAACTTGAACATGCAGCAGCACCATCAACACGCAGAACTGTTGTTGACACCGTCGGCGTTTTGCCCTCGTTCGCACCGAACGCGCGCGGCCTTGGTGACTCTTGCCGGTGCCTCTGTGGCGCCTACAGCCGCGCCTCTAACCTAAGCTGCTTCGCATTATCACGCACAGAGCCGCAGGTGTTGCCATTCATTGCGCAATCCGGAGAGGTAGGAGCGTCGGAGAGGAGAGGAAGAATGCCGAGAGGGGAGCAGACAAGGAGAGGAGGGGGAGGAGGATGCGCATGCGCAGAGGAGAGGAGCGTCGGAGAGGAGATGAGGAATGCCGAGAGGATATGAGACAAGGAGAGGAGGGGGAGGAGGATGCGCATGTGCAGTGCGGGTGTGGACGCATACGGCGGATTCAAGGAGGGACATAGCTTCAAGCATAAGATGCTTCGCATCAAAAAAAGAATCACATGCACGCCAACGCATATTTTTATCCTGAGAAGACACTTGCTAAACGGCCAACACGAAACGAAAAGAGTTATAAAGTCATTAGTGGACAACACAAACGCCGACTATCAACTGAAGGAAGCACGGAGGCGAAAAAAGAAAGAAGACACAAAACTCATCTGTGAATTCTCTGGAATGGTAGCACCACGTGTCAATCGGGTACACGTACCGGTCTACGCGAGAGATAGCTGTTGAGGCAATTGATCTCTTCTTTATGTAAGGTAATCGAAGGCTGACTCACGCATGCACTTCCACCATTATTGATATGCAAAGCCTCGATCATTAGACGCGTATCTCCACTCCTATGCTTGTACAGTATCGCGCATTCATCAAACTCTGGCGTGCAGTTACAATCTTGGCAGTCTTGGCAATGTACGGAAAGATTGGAAGGCGACCCACCGGTTAACAATCTTTTATGTTCCATTAGCCTCTGAGTGATACACCTCCCTGTTTGGCCTACGTAAAAGTGGCCACAGCTAAAGGGAACTTTATAAACCAGCTGTGGCCATTTCTACGTAGGGCAAACAGGGCGGTTGAATTTTGCGCAGATGAGTTTGGGTCTTCTTTCCTTTTTCGCCTCAGTGCTTCCTTCAGTTGATAGTCGGCGTTTGTGTTGTTCACTTCTCTCTTGTGTCCGTGAGTGCACGCCTTACCCTTTTTTTGCATTATGAATCCTTACCAACTAGCTCTGCTTTCTGTCGTTCTAAGGCCATTTGTCGTTCTTCAATGGCAAAAAGAGATCGTCACAACGCATCGCACGCTTAGCATTGAATCAACACAGCGACGTGAGGTATTGCCACCGTCGAAACGAGCTATGTGTGACGCGTGTAGTGCAGCGGGACTCGACTTTCGCGCTTTCCTAAGAACACTCGGCGCCACCCAGCGGAGCTGCCGCGTAGCCTGCACGTGGCCTCCGAAATGCATGGCCCGGATGTGCGTGCGAACGCTCAAGAACGCCTAATGCGGCAGCTGGGCTCCTGTCTCCGCTTCTTTCGGGACACATTGCGCCGTGGCGTAGGGTTGCCGAGGTATCCGTTGGTGGCTTCCCCAACAAATAGTGAGGTGCGCATGTGCCTGCGAATCGTTAAAATTGTTCCCTCGCTTGCCGCACAACCAGTGGCAACATTCTCAGCGACCCAAGTTGGCGAGCGCTTAATTCAAGAGCGACACATACCTAGTGCATCATGGCACAGCTCATCAAAGCGTTGGCTTGAAAGGTGTGCATTGAAAAATATTTTGGAGGATGCTAAAGATTCACCTTTAAGAGTGGAACGCGATAGCATTCTGTTGTAAATGACCTATGGCAAGGGTAGCAGCATGAACTATACGTTGGCTGGTGGTGAACAACTCTATTGATAGCACAGCTGCCTAAAAGTAGGATTCAGTGCTGAAAGGGTTTAAGTAAGGGAAAGGGAAAACAATAGATAGGTCAGAAACAGGGGGAAATAAAACGGGTCTGCGCGTATACAGCTTCATTGGCTGGTCCGCAGCAACGAACAACAAAAATGTGACACATTTCAAAGATCTCCGACTGCTTCTTACGCTTCCCAGCAACTGAAGCTTATCTAACCGTAATGTTTACCGGGAAACGCTGGCGGTGAGCGCCAATCACGAAGGCGAGCTTTCGGGTAGAAGGGCGACCTCTTACGTGGGCCGTTGCCGGAGGTTGTGCACAGCCGCACTAAAAAATTTACATCATTTTCAGGTTCGTGCTATTATTTCGCACTTTTAACCCTTTTTGAGGCGCTATTCTTAATTAGAATTTTTTCGCTTAAAACCTGCAAAACGACATTCAGGATGACTTAAGAAGCTGTTTGACACAATTTTTAATAAATCCCGCACAACAGTTCTCGTAAAAAAAAGTGGTACATATATGTACCACTGTCTTTATTACAGGGTATGAAAAGTGGTATACATTTGTACCGCTGTCCTCTGGCAGTATCAATGAAAAAAAGAAGGTGTAACTGACATAATATTTACAAATCGATTGTGCTCTTCCCTTGTGAAATGGTCCGAAGCATTCAACGCGAAAAAAGACGCGGAAAAAAAAAAAGCTCGCACACATATTTATCTCGTGCTTTTCATGGCTGCCATCACGTCATACAGGGCACTGCATGATCGCAAGTAAAGCTTCTAGACATGGGACATCATACCGGTACTCATTATTATAGCGCGCTTGTGGAATTGACTTCACATGCACGCAGGACAAAATGTGCTATAACCCTCGATCGCAAATGGCCCCTTCCAACACTTGACACGCTTCACCGCATAATAATACTGTACGACGGAGGAGCTAACTGAGTGCGCTGCAGTGTGATGTTATCACAAGTTCCTCGTCGAGATAACGATACCCCACCGAACCGGGCCCCTGCGATCGGAAGGTGTGTGAGCGATCGGGAGCCTCCCGGAGAATAGGGGAGAGTTGGCAAGCCTGTAAAATCAACCTTATCAGGTTGATTTAACGGGGCCAGACAGCGTTGATTTAACGGGGCCAGATGAACGGGGCCAGACAGCGTTATCTGGCCCCGTTCGCATCGCCTTCTGATTCGCTTGCCTTTATTATGCGATACAAACGCATCCAATTGTTCAAGTGCGATGAACTATCGCAATCGCGTTTGATTCCTCACTATTACGTCATTGATCCCAATCCATCACACACGTGTCGAGAGCGAGCGCGTGTCCCGGCGCCTTACCCCCTAGCGCTGACGGCATCGCTCCTCCTACCGGCCTCCGTGAGGAGTGGAAGCTTTTGCGGTCTTGTGTCGATGTCACGCGCTCAGGCGTGCTTTCCCTCAGGGCGCGGTTGAGGTGTTCACCGAAAAGCGAGACGATTACTTCGCGTTACCTTTCCTCCAAAATCGAATTTTTATTTGATACAATTGCATACGATTGTTCAAGTACAAAACTATCACAATTTAACGCCCGGAAAGTGCTGTGCGCGCCATATACAAGACGCGTTTCATTGGTGCAATACGGTGTATCCTACACTGCTTCACTGCTAATCACATTAGCGTCCACAGACGTCTTGACATTATTGGTGCCAGAATTCCTCTTTACTACTACCAGTATGTGTAATACTACTATGTAATGTGCCATAATGTAGGAGCAAAGAAGCTTGGGTAAGAATCCGGGTGTAAGCTAATGCGTCTTCAAACGTGACAACCACTGAATAAATACAAGTATGAAATTGTGAAACGCCGTCAAGGAACGTGAAATTTTTTTCCGAGGTGTTTTGAAACATTATGGGTTTAAGAGCCTACGGCACCATCAGGTTATTCTATTATTTCCGTAGAAGTTGCCTGCGATCTTGAAAAATCACGTGACTGCGATGTGTTTGAATGCAAACTGTTCTTACTTTCCTGCGTGCACCTTTAACTGTCGTGTTTGGTCACGAACATATTGAATATTTTATCCCGAACTTCCCCACAATAGACACAAATGCAGACACTAACCTGCTACTTTTTTTCATCACTTGGCAGACTCGCAACGGTAACGAATCCTGCTGTGGATCCGGCGGCAGCTACTCCTAGTCCAATTGTTAGAACCAGCGGTGCCAAGGGACCAGCGACCACGGCTGCTGGAATCAATACTCCGGTCGCAATGCCCGTCCCGAGCAATGCATCCTTGCTGTCCTTGTCACTGATGGTTCCCATCTTGCTGGCGCTGCCTCGCTCTGTGTCACTCCTCTTACAGATGACCTTTTCTTCGAACCCTACAAGAGGAATCAAAATAGACTGCCACATGATGAAAGTGTCGGAACGCCCTTATTGGGGCTTGGCGCGCTACATGAAAGCACCGGAATCGTAGGGGTGAACGGAATCGTAGAGAGAAAAAGGTAAAGGGAAGACAGGGAGGTTAACCAGAGGTTATCTCCGGTTGACTACCCTGTACCGGGGGAGGGGTAGAGGGATGCGAAAGGAGAGAGAGAAAAATAAGTGAAAATAAAGAATAAACAAAAAGGAAGGAAACAAGAAAATCACACACGCACACAAAACAGAACTGTTTCTGTGGGCACTGTCATGAAGTCCGCGAAGGCGTTCTCGTGTTGCATAGTCTGAACGTTCCGTCCTAAGTAACACAATGCAGAGTCACAATTTGTCACTGAGTCCGGTGTCTTTCAAGTAACGCAGCAGTGCCTTCAGGGCGGCTCGCGCCGTTGTTTGTGTAGGCCAGTTTCTAAGGATGTTCCTTTCTGTTATTGGGCGTTTGTCCAGTTGATCTATTGTCGCTGAGAGAGCTGCTCTCTGCGGGTTGAAACGAGGGCACTCACAAAGAAGGTGTGCGATTGTTTCGTTGCACCCGCAGGATTCACAAAGTGGGCTATTGGCCATTCCGATACGAAAGGAGTACGCATTTGAAAATGCAACTCCAAGCCATAGACGGATTAGAAGTGTGCAGTCCCGTCGTGGAAGGTCGAATGGAATACGAAGCTGTAAATTAGGGTCCAGGGCATGAAGGCGTGCACTTGTGAAATCGGAGGAATTCCATTGCATCAATGTTAGCTCACGCGCAAGCACGGAAAGTTTTTTCGCTGCGTCGGCTCTCGAATGAGGAATGTCAACGTAGTTGACACCGTCATGGGCAGATCGGGCCGCTGCGTCCGCTCGATCATTGCCATGTATGCCACAGTGACTAGGCAACCACTGATATATTGTGCCCTTCATCAACTATGCGATGGTGTACTTGTCTTACCTCTGCGACGAGCTGCTCATGTGATCCATGGCGCAGTACTGAGAGTAAACTCTGGAGGGCTGCTTTGGAGTCACAGAAGATTGACCATGGATGGGGTGGTTCCTCCAGAATGAAATGAAGAGCCGCACGGAGGGCTACCAGTTCAGCAGCTGCTGTTGATGAGACATGTGACGTCTTTAGCTGCATCTTGACGGATCTTGCTGGAATCACCACTGCGGCAGCTGAACTTGTAGGTGTGACTGAGCCATCGACATAAACATGTACGCGGCCACTGTGAACCTCATGTAAAAGTCCTAACGTGGCCTGTTTCAGGGCAGATGACGGCATGTGAGCTTTCTTTGTGATTCCTGTGATGGTGAGGCGTATGTCAGGTTTGTGCAGGCACCATAACGGTGAGGATGGTCTTGCTGCAGGCATGTAGTTCGATGGCAACGAGGTATGATTGGCTGCAATTATACGACTGAAAGTTGTGTGTGGCCTTTCTGTAAGTAACGATGCAAGATGGTGGGAAGGTAGTCGGGCAACGTGCCGAATATGCGCCCTGATGGCGTCGGTGGCTAAGTACGTTGATATTGGGTGGTCTCGTGCTATGACAATCGTTGCCGCCGTAGACGCACACTTCGGAAGACCGAGGCACGTCCTTAGGGCTTGAGCTTGTAGTCCCTGGAGTACACGCAGGTTTGTTTTGCAGGTGTTGCCTAGCACCGGGAGGCTGTATCTTGCGAAACCGAGGAATAAGGCACTATAAAGCTGCAGCATTGACCGCACCGATGTGCCCCATGATTTTCGACCGAGGAATTTAAGGAGGTGTGTTATGGTCGTTAACCTCTTCTTTAGGTATGAAACGTGCGGGCTCCATGAAAGGTCGCGGTCGCTAATTACCCCTAAAAAGCGGTGTTTCCGTGCGTTTGCAATTGTTTGCCCATTGACACTTACAGAGTAAGGCCTCATTGCCTTCCGAGTGAATGTAACAAGGCAGCATTTCTCTGAAGACAGCTCCAAGTTCTGTTTTCGTAAGTACAGTGATGTTAACGTAGCTGCCTTTTGTAGCCTTGCTCGTACCTGCAGTCGTGTTACAGCGGACGCCCAGATGCAGATATCGTCAGCATAGATTGATATTCCAACGGTGTTGGGCAAGCATCTGACTAGGCCAACGAGCACTAAGTTGAATAGTGTCGGGCTCAACACCCCACCTTGTGGTACTCCACGGAATGTTTGGTGGTGAGTCGTGGCGCCATCCTCGGTCATCACGAAGAAATGTCTATCGGTCAGATAGCTGCATAGCCACTGAAAAGTGCGGCCACCAATTCCGGCTTCAATCAGAGCCTCTATAATGGCATAATGTGCTACGTTATCGTAGGCGCCTTTTTTGTCAAGGAACAATGCCGCAGTGAGTCGTTTCAGACGTTTTTGATGTTGAACAAATGTCACCAAATCGATGACATTATCTATGGATGAGCGCCCACGCCGGAAGCCAGCCATAGCATCTGGGTACACATTTTAATTCTCCAGGTACCATTCCAGGCACGTCAAAACCATTCTTTCCATTATTTTTCCGATGCAGCTGGCCAGAGCGATGGGGCGGTACGATGACAAATCTAACGGTGATTTACCTGGTTTGAGAAGTGGTACCAAGCGGCTGCATTTCCATTCACGTGGAACCACACCATTGCGCCAAGACTCGTTGTAATGGTTTAGCAGCACGAGTTGCGCCTTCTGGCCAAGATTGCCGAGCGCCGTATAGGTAACGCCGTCTGGCCCAGGTGACGAAGAGCGCCTGCAAGTCGCCAGGGCCGCATCAAGCTCCTCCATCGAAAACATGACATCCATACGGGAGTCCCGGGACGCAGGAGTGACACATGGTGTAAGTGCACATTGGGGCTTCTTCTGCAATCTGAATCTCTCTGCAACCTTGGTGCAAAGCGAGAGATTTGAAAGGAACACGCTGTTGCGGTGATACGCGAAGTCCACGCACGGTCCTCCATATCTGAGATAAGCGCTGACGTGGATCCAACGACTCACAGAATCGTTTCCATTTTTGAGATTGGAGTGCATCGATGCGCCGCTGAATCTTCTTTTGCATTCGCCTTGCCTCTCTGAGATCATGGATGGATTTAGTTCTCCTGTATCTTCTTTCAGCCCGCCGGCGAATGGCTCGTAATCGCTGCAATTCGGCTTCAAATTCTTCATATTTCGGGAACGGCTGAAAACCGCGCGTAGTCGCTTTCATGGCTTTTTGAATTTCGTGTTCCAGACTAGAATGGTTTCCTTCCTGACATACTTCCTCCATGTGTGACCGAAACGCTGACCAGTCAATTCGTTGGAAAGTCGTGGAGGAGTATTTCAATAGTCCCTTGATCTTCAGATACGTGGGAATATGGTCGCTGCCATGTGATTCGATATCTGAGAACCATTGCACTTTTCTTTCAAGACGCCGAGAGATCAGGGTCAAATCTAGGCAGCTGCTGTATGTAATCCCTCGTAAATATGTTGGACTACCATCGTTGAGGCAATAAAGGTCGTGCTGTGTTGCAAGGGATACAAGCCTCTTTCCCCTAGAGTCCATCTTCAGACTCCCCCAAAGCGGATGGTGAGCATTAAAATCTCCAGTGAGGATCGTAGGGCCGGGTGTCGTGGATAACACGTCGTGCAGTCGTTTAGAGTCGAAGCGACTTGAAGGAGCAATGTAGGCAGCGACGAGAGTGAACGTAAGTTTCTTTGTCTTTACGATTAAACAAACGTACTGGTTGGTGTCGTGAGGTGGGATTAGGTGCAACACGTACGTCAGTTCACATCTTATATATACAATCACCTTGCTCACATCACCACAGGTAGAGGACATGAATGCTTCATATCCAGAAATGCGGATGGCAATTTGAACGTTCGGTTCACAAATTACGAGGATGGGAAAACGGTTTTCGAAGACAAAGTGTCTAAAATCTGAAATTCTTGATTTGAGGCCCCGGGCATTCCACTGCAACAGAGAGGCTTTCTTGACTTCCTTGTGGAATGGCAGCGAGGAGCGGGCCATAGTGCTATACGAAGCTTTCAAGCACTGGAGTCAAACGTGTCCAGTACTTGCAGAGCGCTGCGAGCAGCCGGAGTATCCATGTTTGTCAGTAGTAAACGCATGACATTCGTGAGCGACTTCAGCATAGCAATCACTTGCAAATCCTTGTCTCGGATGTGGTCAACTGCAGCGACGTTGGACTGCAAGTGGCGAGTCATATGCTGTGGCTCTGGTGTTTGGCATGTCTTCGGCAGCGCTGGCCACTCCTCACTTGAAGAAGTATCAACACCATGGCTGCTTTTTTCGCTGACATTCGTGCTCTTATTGGAGACAGATGGAGCAGGAGGCGGCGCTGCAGGACGAGTCATCTCGCTCGAACCTGAAGAGGATTTCGTGGACTTTCCTTTTCGGGAGCGATGTCGCCTTATTGCAGCAGAAGCATCTCTGTGTGATGATCCGTCTCTGGCCATTTTCCTCAAGATTTTCTGCTCGTTCTTTAGACGTGGACAGTCTTTTGAGGATGCCACGTGCGATCCTTGACAATTTGTGCACTTGAGCTCTGTTGCACGGCAGGTGTCAGCGTCGTGTTGTTCGCAACATCGTGGGCATACCGTTGAATTTCGGCAGACAGCACTCACGTGTCCAAGTCTTTGACATCTTCTGCACTGAAGTGGTTTTGGTACGAAAGGCCGTACCACATGACGAAAGTGTCCGACCTTTACGTGCGATGGTAGGCAGTCACCTTTAAAGTCGAGTTTTACACAGCTCGAGTTGCCAAGGCGCCGAGCTTGCAGTAAGGCAATACCATCTGTCGCAGGTTTGATTAAAATTGGCAGGTCGCTGTCGCTAATCGATGTATCAATATCGTAAACCACACCAGCCGTGGTTTCGTAGTCCTGCGGAACGAGGTAGTGGACATTAATGTTGCCCAGGAGCTTTACGGCCATCAAAGCATTGATTGCGCTTCGGTTGCGAACATCAATAGCCAGGACATTCTTTCGATTATTAATCCTGATATCTTTAATCTCTCCTGGGACAAGAGCCTCCAGAGTAACGGAAACCGCTTGTCGATTAAGGCGGTTGAGGTTGTCCACAGGCCTGTCAGGCATAAAGAGAAGTGTGTGCGCCGATGGCCTTCGCTGTGGCAGGACAGTTGACTTACTTGACGAAGACCGTTCGCTGATGTTTCTTCGCTTGGCCTTCCGGTGTACCACTCTCTCGAAGCCTTCATCATCTGAGGCGTCATCGCTTGAGCAGGAGTACAACACAGTGTCCTCACTGCCGGCTTGACTTGGAGGGCAGTTTCTCTTCCTCGGGCCGGTTCCTGACGTGGTAGTAACGTCCCGTCGGCGTTCTATTGACTCCACTTCCATTGCCGTAGCAATGGGAGCGGCGTCTCCCATTAGACCACGGGTAATAACCAAAAATACTGCAGCGCGAAGGAACACTGATCTGTACAAGAATCACTTCGTCGTCGTCGTCCGGGTGAACGAAAATTCCTTAATTATTAAGGGTGAACGAAAATTCCTTAATTCCTTAGTTGTCTAAAATATTTGTGCAAATGCAGGTGCAGAATGGCGCTCGTGTTTTCGACGAGGATACTTTCACCGAGAAAACAGTACTGCCGTTCGAGATAGCTGGTTGGTGATTTGCGGTCCGTGGTTGTCGAACTTTCCCCACCCGTACAAAGACGTCGATCCAAAGGGTGGGTGCTCTCTTGCTCTCTTCCGACCGAGTTACGCTGTCCGTTCATCGCTGAACACCAACTATTACGCCTCCTTGAAATGCACGCGCTGGCTCGCATGTTTCTGGTTGTGTCAATGATTACGAATCGCCCTCCACGTTGGCGCATACGCCAGTGAAGACATCACACACATGACCGATCGGCTTATTGCGAACGTCACCTATACATCCGCTACATAATTGCTGACTAATACAGAGTTTTAGCTTGTCCGGAATTCCGGCAAACGCAGGCCGACTGCGCGTTAAACGCAGGCCGACTGCGCGTTTTGGCGGATGGTCAGGAGGCGTAGGCTTGAGCGGCTTGACGGGTAGCGTCACCTTAATTTGGGGCGCAGAGCTCGACCAAAGAAACACAAAGGTAATATTCCATCAACCGAGTGAATTGTGCTTCAATGCTGGCGTAAATCTTCGGCGTCGCTTAATCGCGACACAATTATGCAGATGCGAAAACGTAGAGAAGCAATGAAACATTGGAGGACGCTTAAGTTTCGCCTTGAAGAGTTTAACGCGATAGCGTTATCGGCCCCCGTTCGCATCGCATATTTCTTTGAGTAGACTGCACTGCAACACAGAACGGGGGAAAGCCAGCTTACAAAGGCCAAGCTTACACCGATCCGCTTAATGTCGGCTTCACTTTTAAACGGAAATGCATTGCTGGGAAGACGTTTTTTCAGGGGCAATATAAGTCGTCTTATATTAAAATATGAAGGCCCTAGGGCCCTTTTTGATTATTAAAGGTGTAAAATTGGCCTTGTTGGTAAAACATTCTTCAAAGTCAGGTTAACAACGCAAGGCCGTACTGTCTTCTGTCCCCTCTGGTGCCCTTACGCTGTTAACCTGACTTTGAAGCTTTTTTTATTAGTGTATTATTTGTTGGCTCTTGCACCGCCGCGCGCGCGTGTCCGAAAATTGGAGGAAGCTTAAGCTTCGTCTTCAAGAGTGGAACGCGATAGCGTTAGCGGGCCCCGTTCGCTTCGCATTTTTCTTTCAGTGGGCTTCACTGCAACAACAGAACGTGGGAAAGTCAGCTTCACATTTAAACAGAAAGGCATTGCTGGGAAGACGTTTTTCCAGGGGCAATATCAGTCCTCTTATTGTAAAACGTGAAGGCCCTGGCACCTTTTTTAAGATTTATTTATTTATTTTTTTTTTTTTGCTATTGTCCCGACCCGCGTGCGTCTCCAAAGCGCATTAGGTAGGCGAAGTCCGAATTTGATCAGCCGAGGATGCGAGCGCCATGTGGATATGATTTTCGTAAGTACCATATACCTGAGTGCGCCGCTGTTGGTATGGTAGAAGTGCTGGAAAAGAGGTTTGTGTTTGAGTTTCCTCGTAACAGAATTAAGTTATCTCGTACATTCAAATTACAATCCGACACCACCATGTCTGTCGGTTGTGGGTAAGTCGTACTCTACCATTTGTCTGACGGATTTCACAATGAGAAATTCAATTTTTGTTCAATAACATCTTGCGCCACGCGGGGTGCTTGCGGGGTCGGGGTCGTTCGGGATGATTTTCTCCTTCACGAACACCTTGCGTCACGCGGAGGGCCTGAGCGGGTCGGGATGGTTGGGGATGATTTTCTCCGTCCCAGACGCCGACACCCATGCCGACGCCAGATTTTCTGCGACACGGGGCCCTTAACATTATCGCGTTAAATGCACTTTCAAGGAGTCATTTGTCGAAAACCAGCAATTTCAATAGGCTCGTGCACACACCCATATTGCCGTGATGATTAAAAACAGACGTACACGAATACATTCGTGTACGTCTCGTACATTCAAATTACAATCCGACGCCACCATGTCTGTAGGTTGTGGCTAAGTCGTACTTTACCACGTTTCTGACGGATTTCACTGTGAGAAATTCCATTTTTGTTCATTAACACCTTGCGCCACGCGGAAGGCCTGCGCCGTCTGGGGTCCAGGTGGTTGGGGATGATTTTCTCCGCCACAGACGCCGACATCTACGCCGACGCAGGATTTCCTGCGACACGAAGCCCTTAACGCTATCGCGTTAAAATAATACACTTGGTTACCGCAATAATAACTATGTGTTTGTCTGGCTGCGCCAATCCGGCCACACGCGTTTAAAGGGGCCCTGAACCACCCCTCCGGCTTCGTGTAATAGCATAGCCCGCGAGTAACATAGGCTGCTGTGAACATCTCAGCCAAGGCTTGCTGTCGTACGCGGTGGGTAGAGCTCGCAAGCGGAGCGCGAAGTCACCTTTCCTTCAAACCCTTTCTTTTCAACAGAGGCCATGATACTCTTTTCTGCGCCCTTTATTTCGTAATAAAGCGGATTCCCACACGCGGCTGCTATTGGCCGCTGCGGTCGGACACAACGCGGCCGTCGCGGGGTGCCTTCACCAGTCCACTGGCTAAGTGCGCTGCGGATCGCTGATGACAACCGCGTTTGGCTTACGTTTAGCGCGTCGTAGGCACCAAAAATGGACGTCGTGGAGCCTACGTTAACATCCAAAATGAAATTTGAACTGCGTGCCACGCCCCACTCCGCAGTAGCCTTCGCATGGCAAGGCATTGAAGAAGGAACGGGAGCACAGCGTACGCCGCGTTTGATTGCCAATGACTCCGCTTTTATGAACGCAATAAATTACTTTTCGGGGCAAAGTATTTCTGAAATAGTCTATTTTCACTTGAAATGTATTTCTCTACTTCGATAAAAAGGGGTTCTGGGCCCCTTTAAGCCTCAGCCTATGCAGCTAGAACTCCCAGTGCGCCTGGGCATGTCGGAACACCAGACAAGTTCAAAATGTCTAATGGTTCTGTTCCTGGCAAAATTACGCAATGAAAGAACAAACGTTACTTTGATATCTTGACTGCAACAAATATATGCCTTCAAGCGCATACTTCCTTGAATACAACGAATACTTCGCTGGAAGCGATCGGCTGCTCACTTGCCTTGACAACCTTCCTCGATAGTTTCTCTACAATTATTTTGAATGCCCGAGCAAGGCGACTTCATTTGCTGAACTGAATTGTGTAAAGACATATAAACACAGCTGTATTTAGATTGACTACGGCCATTTAACGGATACAAAACATGTTGGTGAAATAACAATGTAGTGCGCTTATGAAATGTCGGCGTTTATAATCAGCCACTTGTCGCCAGTTTTTGCGCAGTAGAAAAGGAAGATGCGGTTGTTCTGCGTGCAGATCTAAAGAAAACATAGAACTTCTAGGTGACCGTGTTGGTATAGGAGCGCTTACGTAAAATGTCCAAGAAATCCTACAAAAATTATGTGCTCACACATCGCATTTTCCACGCTATAAGCTGGGGCATCTCTTTCTCTAGTTGAATCAAACAGAAAAGAATGAAACAGCTTGAGATCCATTCGCCTGTTTGATGAAAACTAGATAATTTGTACTTATCGGAGTTTAATGGGCCGACACGCATGCCATGTGTCTGCCCGATACGTGATCTCAGCGTATCTGCGACGACGATGGAGTACTGGTAGTGGGAGGAAGGCTCAATGCAGCCGAGTTGTCGCACAACGTTAAGCATCCTATTATCCTCCCGTCGAGACATTCCTTCACAGAGCTAACGATCAGCGCAACTCACCGCCGTCTCCTGCTTGCTGCTGCACTGGAGACTCTTACCGAACTGAGGGAATAGAAGTGGATCGCGCGGGGAAGGCAAATGGAGAAATAGAAATTAGCGCAACTTGCACTAAGTTGTGCAAGGCTGGAGAAATAGCGGAGCTGGTCATCACCTAGGTTCTTCCAGCTCAACTTGGCTCAGCGAAGTTTTGCTAGGTTCGGCAAAGTTTCCCTAGGCTTGGCTAAGTTTTACTAGGCTCAGCTACTCGCTCAGCCACCTACGCTCGCTTTCCTGCGCACGGAACTAGAGCATGGGTGTTCTGTGACTAGAGTTCCTCGGTCCGTCGTCGCGGAAAGGGCCGTCGGTGGTCGCGTCGGGAAGCGGTAGCAGCTCGCCAGAGAACGCGGCCGTTGCAGCGAGCGCCCCCGCCGCCATGGGGGCAGCAACGAGAGACGCGGCCTCCTCTTCGCCACCTCAAACCATCCCCCTCCCCCCCCCCTCCCCTTATCCGCACGTCGCCGCGCCAGATAGGGGAAAGAGCGCGTCAGTACTCGCGGAATCTCCGTCGCCTGCAGCTGTGTCACCCACCCTCAGAGAAATCTCGCTGCCTACATTATCCACGGCAGCTGATGGCCTCTCAACTACAGAAGTAACCACCTGTAGGTGCGGACAGTGCACGCCGAGACCGCGTGGTCACTGCCGCATCGTACGCACGCCACTTTGCCGGTCACGTGGCCGAACTGCTCACTGCGCGCGCACTTGGGTGGGTCACACGCGGCAGCGTGGTGATCAAGTTACACCTGCGACCAACACGCACAACTCCCTCGATCTCGACATGCACCTGCAATACCTTCTCGCCTACGCGAAGGGAAGGTTCAGAACTGGCTGCGCCATCTCCATGCGGATGCACCGGTTGCCTGAAGCGAACTCGGGAAACCCAGATACGTACTCTCCGGAGATCCCTTGGACCTTTCCGAAGACTTCCAGCTCTTTGATGAGAGCTTCGTCTGTAAGATCCAACAGGTAGCCATACACCTTCACAAACTTGGAATGGACTCCTCGGTATTCAAAACGAACCTCTACATTACGAACATTCAAAACGGGATCAGTTAACAATCGATCAACCGCGGCCTAGGACTTGAACATAGTTTCGATCCTGCCTGCTCAAAAATCGTGAACTTCCTGGAGATCAGCGCATGCGAAACGCTTCACTAGCTCCTTGCATACGTCCACGTTGGTCGCGCATTTCGGAACACGTCCGAAAAAGGTCCACGGCCAAACCTGCGAAGCGGCCACCATCGCGTTCAAAACCGCGTGGCGGCCGCGCCTAGCAGAAGCTAAGCTACCACAGTATGACTGCAAAAGCTAAAACCCTCAACTAAACGCCAAATAATATCAGAAAATACACGAAGCCTGCTCACCAAACACCGCGACATCTAGCTGGAACCTTCAAAGACGCGCGCCGTAACCAGACATGCCTAGAGGCGATCACGTGGATGACATCAGCTGTCACGCAGGGCAGATCACCGTGAGTAAGAGACAAAAATGCGTAGATTACACGTTAAAGGAAGGGCGGGGGGGGGGGGGGGGTAGGGTAGTGGTAAAACAAAGCAAACGTGAAAAAGAATTGCCACGAACCTGGAAAGTACTGATGCGCTCCGGTATGAGCAACCGTACGCCTGTCCCCACGGCCGCTCACAAACTGGAGAATTCGGCCTGCAGCAGTGCCTTTTATTAGCCCTGAGGTGGCGCCCGCTCACGTGTGACGTCAGTCGGAGGACTCCGCTGCCGCGCTGCGCACGCGCTCGCCAAGGTCAATTCACGTGGTCGCGTACATAAAGGAAGGGAAAAAAAAGACTACACTCTTTTTCAGTAGTTCAGTGCAGCAGAGCCAAGGCTACGTGACCATCGAGCGCAGATTCCTGTTCGAAACCTGGTGATTGTCCTAATGGCCTTAACAAGTGTACCAGTCGGAAGATGTTTACTTGACGGCTTCTCTGCATCTTACAGAGCTGCAATTTTTTAGCAGATTTTGCTTCGTTCTCTAACCAAGCGTTTATTGAGGCTCTCGGATACTGAAAATCGAGCTCTCGCTTGTTTAAGTCAAAACTCGCAAAGGACCAAAGAAATGAATGCAACTGTGTTTTAGACATTATTTATCAATAATAAGTACGAAGAATTGATCGGCTGCTGTTCAAGCAATTTAAAGATACTGTGTTATTGTAAACGTTCTTTTTAGAAGTGTATAGATTTAGACATAAGAAAGTATGAAAATTGTGGTAGATATACCTTGTGATTGACAAGCACAGACGGAAATTTATTAATGTTGCTCTTATTTCATTTTCGTTTCCGAGACTTTCAGCGTTATCTTACAAGCACTGGTGATCTTATCAGGAATACTGATATTACGGAGATACCCGTATGCAACGATTTGTATTGTTAGCACAGTGAAATGAAAATCATTTGTTTATAGAATCAGCTTGGTGCAAACAATCAAGCAGGCGTGCGGGAACATTAAATGTACATATTCAGCAAAGCTCGATATGCTCTACTGCAATATAGTTTGCTTTTGCTGTAGACAGTCGCGAAAATGTCAGCCATCGAGCGTGATTAATTGGAGTGGTTAACCTTTTATGGTTCAAGCACAGTCCTATAAAATAGCTCTAGTGCACGAGTTTGTGCGCAGGTTGTTTGCCGGCCACTGCGCCTCCCCGGGGCCGTATATGGAACGAAGAGGCACAGCACCATTCAAAATGTCATGTGAAAGTTGACGTAAAGCGCAGTGGTGGTTCACAGAAAAATTATCTGCGAGACAACCCCGACAAAAGTTGGCCCGGTCAACAGACTGTAAGTATGCAGAACCCCATTATGATGTTACGCCGCGTTTTAAACGAAGCGAAAAAAGAAAGTACGCAGAAGCCTTGGTTTAGACACATTTTGCACCCAAGCATGCAGGTATTCAATCTAACTTTGATTTTCCTTTGGTGGGAGGGTAGGTAGCGATCAAAGGCACTCAGCGGAATGAACCTACCAACAAAAGGCAAGTCTCCAACCTAATTACACAAAAGTTGGAAAGGCGCAATTCTTGTCATTGTAATTTGTCTTCAAAGACATCTGGAAGTACTACTGACTGTTTCTCACGTACGGCACATATTCATGAGGAACGCCTACGCAACCATAGGAATAAATAGTGATCAAGTGTTTTTGTCACCGCGAGTGTACGGGAGTAAAAATTTGCAGCACTGTACGTATAACGCCCATACGAAATATCGCGAGCACCAGAACATGACAGATATACTATGCTGTAACTGGATTTGCCAATGAAAAACGGGAAGAGAACTTATTCGAGCAAATGTCCGCCGAAGTGAAATAGTTTTCTAGGGAAACCAGCAGCCTATTCATCAGCGTTTGAGTGGCGCTGGACAATAATATATCACACCCGTCTCACAGAGAAGTAGTGTTTTATATAATCAAGCATATCTGTCGTCAAGCGACACTGCTCGCTGCGGAGCTGATTCAGAGCGGAACACGGCGTAGGCAACCAGGCGAAAACGGCCGATGCGGCGATGGCTTGCGAGCGGTTACTATCTGCCGAGATATACGAAGTGATCCAAAAACTTCCGCTCTTATAGGCAGCTGGCAAGCCAGCTCGAGACTGCTTTGCATTGAGGGGAATTTGGCTTTCAGAATCACCTCATTATCGTGGGGGCATCCCACTCGTGTTGGTGTACAATATGTGGAAGGGGAGTGGTTTCACTATCCTTAGCCGTAAAGAAAAACATGAACTTCACTAACTTTAACCGTCGTGAACAAAAAAAAAAATTGGCCCCTGTCGTCGCCTCAAGTTCTCCGAGAAGGGAAACAACTCTTTGTCCCTCAAGAAAAAAAAACTGTTTTTTTGCTAAGCAATCTTGTAGCACTTTGGAAAGAAAACAGTTTGCTTGCTCTCGCATGATTGCTCCGTATCGCCATTTTGTCAGCAAAATAGAGATTGTGCTTGTGGAGTCGGGGCATTTCATTTCATTTCAGGGCCGTCAATCAGCCTGCACTTTATATTGGACGCGTAAACGCAAGCTTGTTGAACAAGCAATGTTGAACTCACCGTAACGTTGCTGTGCTGAACACATGTTCCTCACCCACCAGCCCGTAACTCGGCCAGCAGCGGACAACCAGCTCCACTTGCGTTCCTCTCAATCCTGTTTTAAACTGAAGCATTCTTTTGCGAACACTCACGTACATTTATTTCCTTTCCATCGCTGATGGGTGCTCCTGCTGTCTTGCTGAATAGCTCCCACTACAAAACATTTCACTCAATATTTGTGATGCGGGGTTCGAATGTGGGTTCCTCAGCACAGAATCCAATGCTCTAAACATAAGGCTGTAATCTGACGTGCATATGTTGTCCCGCGCATTGGGCTCACGTTAAAGATCGCCTGGTTGTTAAAATTAACCCCCGCTACGGCGTGCCTCATAATCAAATCGGGCGCATGGCACGTAAAACCCTCCAACTCATTCACGCATCGTCACGTACACGCCCAACATGCCACGACCAACATTGGGGTGGTCTCCGCGTGCGTCGCATTTCGTAGCACGGGCGCGTGTGAGAACATGCACATTATCCAGTTTCCTCTAAGCCAAAAAAAAACATCAAATAAATTACCATATTGATTGCATTTGATTCACAGCTTCAGAAAAGCCCCATAGATTCCAAGATGCGCGTTAGACAAGCATGATATTTTTATTACCTCTTTATGCGGAAACGCTTCCAGACAGCAGTAATTTTGCATTGACGGCTTTCTTGGCTAGCCAACTACGACGCTATCGAGCTGGCACGACAGCCAGATGTGAGGCTTTTTGTCTTTTGGATGAATATGAATGCACGACCGATAGCACCGGAGCAGCCAGGAAGTGGCCCACCGGGCACGTAAACATATATGTTACGTTAGACCAAATGGTAGCTTACAGTATTTTTGGAATTTTTATTATTGGAATTATTGAATTATTGGAATTTTACATTATTTTTGTTCTTTAAGGACTAAATTTTCATTTATTTACATGCAATATCGTAGCCTGAATCTTGTTGTGCCAGAGCTTTCCACAAATCTTCGTTACGCTGGCATTGTGCTGAAGCCAGGCGCCGAGCTGATCGGCAGAACAAGAAAAAAAGAACTGTTTTCTTGGTATGCAATCTTGTAGCACTTTGGAAAGAAAACAGTTTGCTTGCTCTCGCATGATTGTTCCGTATCGCCATTTTGTCAACAAAATAGAGATTGCGCTTGTGGAGTCGCGGCATTTCATTTCATTTCTCGCTTCCCGGCGGTCGGCGGCGACTCGTCCACACACGGCCGGGGCCCGGCGCTGACGGCACTCATGAGTTACCCTCCCGGCGGAGTGTCTGATGCAACCGACGTCAAGGCGTCTCGTCCGTTCGTTCCCCTATAGTTGTCATGCCAGGCTTTCCGGCGATGGTTCCGCTTTGCAAACAAGCGCAGTGCGTTACATGCTGACTTTGCGTTTCGCCTGTAATACCCGTGTCACACGAGCGTTTGGAAGGCCTTCCAACAGATAGTGTGTTGATTCAAATGTCGAGTTGAAGCTGCTACACTGGCGGTTTCGAAGGCCACCGAGTCAATATTCTGTCGAGTCAACGGAGCACCCTACACCTCTGTCGAAACCTCGATTGCCTTTGAACAACAGAAGCGGAAACAGTGCGAACGCGTCCTCTCGTTCGTAGAGTGTTCGTAGTCACGATTAAAAGGAAAAAAAATCAAACCAAAGTTATCTAAAAAGTTGTAAACAATGTACAAACAATGTATTAAAATGTTTAGAGAAAAATAAAACACATTCTTGAGCTTTAGGGTGGATTTATTATGATTTCACTTTTGGTGACATGAAACGAATGATGATGACGATTTATAGCAATCCGTTTTGAAACGGGGCGCTGGCAAATAGTCACCTAGCCTGCTTGATTTAATCGGGTATGGCTTGTTTCTTTTACGCATGCATGACTTCTAATTGCGCCATTTCTGTGTATGTACTCCGTGGTTTTTCAAAAATCAAAGAAATGCTCGCTTTAATAAGAGCGCTTACTGTGCTCCTTCACTTTACGAAATATCTGATCACTTGACATAGGACGTTATTACAGTACACTGTGTGCGTTTGCATGTACATGTACTTCAATAGCGCACGGCTAACGGTAAAATCACACCAGACCTTGAAGCAATGTGTTCACGAGAAGAGCTCCACTAACAAAACCAAAACTGAAACCAGGAGAAAAACGATGGTGCTATTGGCGAGGTAACACAACCACGCTAGCTCCGCCAACGTACAATTGATTGGGCTGCCACTATAAGTTGTCTCTGGGTATACGTGATTCCTTGCCTGTAACGGTAGGCGCCATTAAATGTTACCACGTATCAAACACTCTCGACTGGTCCGGCAACGATGTGAGCCGTATCCTACCTAAAAGCAAGGAAGTTTTAAAAAATTGCTGCAGTGGAAGCTCCCGTAGCTTCTTACCAGGAGCGGTGAAGCCAACCATTTTGCCCGTCCTTCACCTCTGAAATAGAAACTTTCGGGTGATGTCCGCTTACAGGTTAAGTTATTTGACTTAAGTATTGTAATGCCAGGCTAATTAGGAAATAAAAGCTGTTTGTTCCCAACGAAAATAATAACTTAATTCATCTGAGTATTGATGACGTTATCTCCGATAAAATTTGCAAGCATGTTCAGATTTCATACTAAAACCAGCAATAAAGACATACACGTAGATAACATTCAGTCCGGAGAGATAAGACATGATTAACTCGTGAGAAGTTTGAGAAAAGCGCTGCTTCACCATGAAGAGAGAGAACATTTATTTCCACCAGTCACGTCGCAGAAGATGGTCTTCCCCCGCAGCGCCTCTATCCATCGGCCGAGATCCCGAAGGACTCTTCACCATGAAGGAATGGTTTATCGTGCCCCTCCTAAGGTGGCTGCGGTGCGTCATCTTCAGGAAATGGTTTCCACTCCTGCAATTTTTTTAAAGCTCCTTGGTAAAGAGGCATCGGGTACAAAGCCTGGCTCTGAGTCAATAGCTCTGACTCAAACCCTGACTGTGAGTCAGACGCTGGCTCCATATCGCGACGGCTGCGCTGCCGTCTTATCACGAAACCGACGACTTGACAGAAAGTGACGTGGACAACGCTGTGTCTTGGTTGTGATTTTTTTTATTTTTCACCGAAAAAAACGCAGGGGTACAAACTCGTGGGGTGGTATCACGTGGTTAGGAACCTGCACCACGTGACAGTGGCACTCCCTTGTTGCGTAAGCACGATAAATGCGATAAATGATGTGGGTGCTGCACAGAATACGTGTAACAGGCGCTACTGCAGGCCGCATGCAGCGTTTTTTCAGTGGCACTGAGGGCAGACGTATGCTTGATACTGGAGTGCACCAGTATTTTACACGTTCGTAGCGTGTTTTCATTGACGGGGGTGTAGCAACTTCTTCCTCGCTCACCTGCTATCATCATCGTCATCGTGACTGTTCCATAAAAACGCCATGTTTGCTCATCGACCGCTCTTCCTGTGTGGTCCTTCGCGGGTTTCTACAAAATGGTGCCGAAACCCGGGAGCTGTATTAATGAACGACCGAACAGCCCCCAGGACCGACTGACGACGAGCCCACGCATGGATTCGTCGGGAAGAGTGGAGTCAACGCTACCGACGGCCCCCATCCATCAACCGACAGCCGCCAGCTATAAGGAGGCCGACAGAGATCATGTATAGGGCTCTTATCAGAAGGACGGTAAGCCTCATTTTCGACGACATTGACACGGCGCTCAGTGAGGCCACAACGGCTTAACTGCACTTCGTTCACCTGCTATCACCATTTTGTAGGAACCCGCGAAGGACCACACAGAAAGAGCGGTCGATGAGCAAACATGGCGTTTTTATGGAGCAGTCACGATGACGATGATGATAGCAGGTGAGCGAGGAAGAAGTTTCTACAGATGGTAATGTAGGGGGCCTTTGTCAGGCAGTTGCATCTGCCTTTAACCCCTACATCCCAGAGATGAATTGTCTAAAGAAAACATTTCATTACATTAATTTATTTTAGTACTCCTACCCCCTCGTTAACTCCCGGCATTTCTTTTTCAATATCGCGCATTGTTTACTACCACTGCTCAGTACCGTAACTAACCATAACGCACCCAAATTTCAGCGCTTAGAATAGGAGACAGAATTGTTGTGACCTTTGCATAAAGCCATCAAATGCAGTTAAAGGACTGATGGAACTGTTCAATGAACGACATACAGGTAAAACACCATGCATTTACATTTATTATGAGAAAAACAGAGTGGTAAGCGTAGGAATTTCCAATGGTTCAATCCGTGCTGGTCATATCGAGTTTACCTGAGTTAATTTCTCAATGAACGCGGCATTTTAGAAATATAGGGATGTCTCTTGTTTACATTCAGCTTTTGATTATTCTTCAATGCGTTGGTGGGCGTCGAATATCAGCTGGCTGGGTGGTGGCAAACAGGTGCAGGTTGGTCGTTGGGGGTTAGGGCCTTTCCACTACTTCCGTCGAACGGGGAGCTAGCCTCTATCATCGAAATTATTGAAGGCGATTGCCCATTCCATGGCGAATGAAGAGAATAGGGGGTCGATGTCGAGGCGGTCTGGGTTAGTGGCGGATATTTAGAGGCGACTTCGCAGTCGACCAATGAAGCCTGACATGTCGTGGCTTATCCAAGAGTACGGCGCAAATTCACGCTGGCGGAACTGCTGGCGTGACTTCCCGTAGTGCTTTAGTGCGTGCAGAGACCTCTGGTTTACCAAAATAGAATATTAGAAATGGGATTTTTAAAATTTTAAAATGCTGAATGTTTCCTTCGCCTAGTTCCTTGAATGAGCCGGCAAAATGTCAAATTAGGCCTTATAATTGAACAATGAGCAGATAACTCCAAAACACTCTCACTCATATTCATATTCAAAGCACTCTCACTCATATTCATTTAGGCAATACTTTGACAACATATGCTTTCAGGTTTAAGGACTCCCTGTTGTTATGCGACATCATTTGCGAGGACTGTGAAACGCATTGTGGCACTTACCGGCACAGAGAGTAGTATTGATGTCATCACCATATGTCTGCAAACTGAAAAGGAAGTAGGAACTTTAGGCAAAATTCACAACCCGAGTACCAAAGCAAATTGTGTGCTCAATCGAATCACTTCTGCGGAAATGTTTTAGAGGAACGAGCTTCATGAAAGTAAAATTATTTCCAAGTTCCAAAGAGTAGAACGAAGGTACAGAATAAACAAATGCAAGTATTTCGGCAAGAAATCGTCATAGTTGATGACATATTTATCAAACACTAGACCAACTACGTTTCGCGGCAATCGGTGTGCCAAAGGCATTAGCCAGGAAGATAAAAAATCGTAGAGCAAAGCTGGCCTCCGGGGTTGCTAAAGAATTTTTTTTTGTCAGGATAATTGGCACACGCCTCTTTAACTTGGTAGACTTCTGTAAATTGTGCAAGTTCTTTTTGTCCTCTCTCGAAGGAATGGGTGTTGGTCTCTCATGGTCTTCCCAGTGGCAACACCAAAAACCCTTGCTCGATCAAGGAATCCCGCCTTTGAAAATAGTGATTTCTAGTTCTCTGGTGTCTTCGCAGTAAAGAAAGAAGAGCGTGAAGCCTAAAGGAAGAAAAAATTGAATTTGCAAGGACTTTTCATTTGGAGGAATCGCATAGATATGAAGTGCAAATGGACCACACACGGCAATCCTATCTCTGTAGAAACAATGGTGCCTTGCGCCTGAACGCCGGTGTAGAACGATTACTCATGGCAGCGCGGCATCGTTTACTAGCCCTCGATGCCCCGCCTCATATATTTGTAGTGCTATCAACACTTTCTGGCTGTGCGAATGGGATTTCAAGCACGAATCATCAAATTTCTATAGAGTTCACCGTGTGCTTCCCCGCCCCCTCCTTCGGCTGTTCCTGGAATCAAATGGTAATGGAATGGTGGCACACATTGCGCACATGGATTGAAAGAAAAGCCCGAAATTCGGAAGCAGAGTCGTTAAGGAATGGGTACATATTCCTAGAGCACTAGACCTTGATTTTTATGTGATGCTACAAAATCGGCAAATTTCCATTGTAAGCAGCGTGGTATTTTATACATTATACACTTTTTAATTACTCCCTAAAGGAAACGTTTGAGCATTTAGAGACACAAACTTATAGTTGTCATAAATAATACGACTTACCGAAAGCATGCCCACCTTCAGGCACAATGATGGAGACCAAACTCTACGTTGCAAACTGGTGCCATTATATGCAAATCCACGGTGATTGGGAACGTGCGTGTTTTTTTTTCACACTTTCTGGTGTGAAAAAAAAATGAGGCGCGACAAAAGGTGGTCAAAGATATCTGCTGGAAAATATGGCGCTATTTATTTGTGCCAAAAAATCTGAAAAAAATTATTAAATAAGTGTTCAGGAAAACGTATCACTGCCTTTCGCCATTACGTTAGTCATCAATTTCATAATTTTAAAGCTGGAGGCACCATATGTACAAGCATTTAAGATAGCTCTTCACTTTGCTTTACTTGCATGAAAATAGTTTACGAAGAATAAAAGATTTCCGGAAATTTTGGATTAGTCATAATTTTCACAATATTAAAGCTGGAGGCATCATATCTACAAGGATTTAAGGCTACCCTTGCTTGTGTCCCGGCATGTAATGTTGTCCCGATTTCCTTAACGCGTGTACAGAATAACTGAAGCTAACCTGAGCGGTTATGAGCAGGCAGCTGTAGGTAAGTATTTTTGAAATGGTGTACCAGGCTGTCTAAAGAAAGGACAATGTATAGCTGTGAAGAAACAAATAGCCTAACCTTAATTCAACCAACAACGCCATGAAGAGAAATTTACCTTATGAAAGCAACAATCATGACCAACTTTTTTTGTCATTTGGTGACTAGAAAGGGACTTAGGTAGAAGAGACAGCGCAACAGGATGTCACCACAAATTGACATGTTCTGTAGATTCCTTCATTCTAAATACAGAATATACTTTGCGTTCACGCCATATATTACTTATTTCTAATCAACGCAACTGAAATATATTGACGCTAACTGATGATCAAAGAAAAATTTTCAGCGACAGCTAGGTAAAGCACTTCATAGAAAAGTAGCATCCCTCATAATCATATCGTCGGTTTGCCACGTAAAAGCCTAGATTATAATTAAATTTTTTCCATATAGACGTAAAGTACTCATCTTGTATATATGTTCGGGAATTATTGTTCCTAAATGTGTCTACTGTATTGGCCAGGCACTTACTCGACCAGCAACTGGCATGTGCTCTACGATTCGAGTGTTGGCACAATGCTTCTTTAAAGGGTGTGTACTATAATTCCTAACGCACATCAGCAGAAATCCTTTTCCCAAAACCAAAATCGACAAAATACTTCTTTCAAAAACCCTAGACATTAGAGAGATTACAGGCAACAGTGCGCGGCAGAGATAACAGCCAACCAAGTATGTTTCTAGGTACGCGAGCCAAAATAATAGTTTTTTATAGTGAAAGTGTTTCATTTATTGGAATTGTAGGGATCGAATGGATTTGCTCAGCCACTACTGGAGTGGGAAAGTTCTGACTCTTACGGTTCAGAGGATTTAAAGTTCTTTATGAGAACCTATCAAGAAAGGGGTCAGGCAAGGAGACACAATCTCTCCAATGCTATTCACTGCATGCTTAGAAGTAGTATTCAAGCTCTTAGACTGGGAAGGCTTAGGAGTGAGGATCAACGGCGAATATCTCAGCAACCTTCGGTTTGCAGATGACATTGTCCTATTCAGCAACAATGGAGACGAATTACAACAAATGATTGAGGACCTTAATGGAGAAAGTGTAAGAATTGGGTTGAAGATGAATATGCAGAAGACAAAGATAATGTTCAATAGCCTGGCAACGGAACAAGAATTCAGGATCGCCAGTCAGCCTCTAGAGTCTGTAAAGGAGTACGTTTATCTAGGTCAATTACTCACAGGGCACCCTGATCACGAGAAAGAAATTTACAGAAGAATAAAATTGGGTTGGAGTGCATACGGCAGGCATTACCAAATCCTGACTGGGAGCTTACCACTGTCGTTGAAAAGAAAAGTGTACAATCATTGCATTCTACCGGTGCTAACATATGGGGCAGAAACTTGAAGGTTAACAAAGAAGCTCGAGAAGAAACTAAGGACCGCACAAAGAGCGATGGAGCGAAAAATCCTAGGACTAACGTTAAGAGACAGGAAGAGAGCGGTGTGGATCAGAGAACAAACGGGGATAGCCGATATTCTAGTTAACATTAAGCGGAAGAAATCCAGCTGGGCAGGCCATGTAATGCGTAGGTTGGATAACCGGTGGACCATTAGGGTTACAGAATGGATACGAAGAGAAGGGAAGCGCAGTCGAGGTCGGCAGAAAACCAGATGGGATGATGAAGTTAGGAAATTTGCAGGCGCAAGTTGGAATACGCTAGCGCAAGACAGGGGTAATTTAAGATCGCAGGGAGAGGCCTTCGTCCTGCAGTGGACATATATATATATATATATAGGCTGATGATCATGATGATGAGAACAGTACACATAGCTACGACATCGTTAATAATTTATGAGTGATACAGTTGAAAACTTGGATCCTGCATTTTTTTCGCAATACTCTATAAGTATTTTTTAGCCTAGCGTCAATAATAAAAAATCGTGAACCATTGCACTCTGTGACGGTGGATAACAAGCGAAGCTGTTTGGTACATTGACGGAGAGCACACGACTTGCGTTGTCTTCCATAGCGAGCCGCTTACGGCTGGCCTCTCGAAAATTAACTTCATTGGTGTTTTCCGCCCGCCACCGCTGACTGTATCCTCGCATCTGTTATCGTCATCGCTATTCGTACGCACCCTGCCTCTCGGGAGTGCGCACTATACGCTGCCTCCCCATTATGACGAGAGAAGTTAGCCGCAGCGATGGCCTAGTGGTAGAGCATCCGCCTCGTATGCGGGAGGTACCGAGTTCAAATCCCCGTGCCGCCGGGAACCCACGGATTTTTCTAATGGGTAGAGATGTCCCCTGGCCTCGTCCTCATCTGTCATGGGGGTCCACATCTCGAAAGAGGGCCCAATAGAGATTTCATCTGTTGTCTCTGGGCGCCTCTTGTCCAACCACAGACGGCCTTGTAGACGAGCATCCGCCGCGGCTGTGGGAGGCAAGTGGTGCCGCCGGGTACCTACCGGCAAAATAGGTACAAGCGCGCTCCCGGCCTGGTGCTCGGCCATTATGGGACCTCAACGCTTGGAAAGGGGTGTTTGACCTCAACCCGAAGGCGCTCCCACCTCAATAGGTGCTTGGGGCGCCACATGGGAAATGACCGCCATGGGAGCGGCCCAGACATCACATTTTTCCGTGCTCACGTTGGTTTCGACGGGGATTCAGGGCCCAGGCTCCTTTCCCAAGCGTCACCCCTGAAGGAAGCCGAACGCCAGGCCGGGGCACACTTGTACCCATTTGAACCAGTGGGTGCCCGGCGGCGGTGGTAATCGAACCCGCAGCCGAGGCGGGCGCTCTACCACTAGGCCATGGCTGCGGTGATGTCTATAAAAATTTAACTATCCAGTATGCATATGGGAACATACATAGGGAAATGTACATAGAAAAGCATGCATGCAGATGGAGGCAGTCGAAAAACCTAAAACAAACGTATTCTTCTGTGTTTATGTAAGGCTGCGTGAGCATTTGTGCACATACACATTTAAGAAATATTAGTCACATGCAATGCCTCCGCTTGATTGAACTCTCCTATATTATGCATGTGCACCTGTTGCTTCCCATCTGCACCTATGCAATAATGTTGATGGATTAATGACGCTCTCAAACCAGCTGCACTCTTATATATCGCATAAACAAATATTTGATGTAATTCCATTAGTGCTGAATCATGCAGTGTGAAAAAGAAATGAAGTGCACCGATATTGAATGAAGTGTTTTTATTGGACGATATAAAACGTTTATTAAAATGAATATCTGATGTTATCATCAAAAGAGACTATTTACATATTTACACCTACTTCCCCTTGGAAAGCATGGTCGCCAGGCTGGCCTTGACCTTTGTGTCGGTCGTTCCGAAGGTGCTGCAGGTGTATGCTGCAAATAAGTAGATGCAACAGTGTGAGGGAACATAACAAATATGTATTTTCTTGTATGTTCATTAAGCAGCTCAATATATTTGCTCAAACTACTTAAGTCAATCCTCAATGCGGTTTAACTATGACTAATTGCTGTTTGTCAATACAAATCAGTACCATTATACAGTGCTTCACTCTATGGTATGATGAACAATTAAACTGTTACAATTGCTACTGGTGCCAGCAACGGTACGTTACCTTTTATGACAAGTTCATATGACACATTATTGTACTTAATTATCACAAATGATCTCTATAATTGCTGGAACTAGGACACCCAGTTAGACAGTGGTACATTTTCGGCTGGTAAATAATTATACCCGCGCAAAATGATATGTTCAGAAGAGTGACTGGAGTATTGACAGTATAATGACAAAGATTGCAATTAATTTTCCTTAATAGGCATTCGAGTGTCTTTCTCATACTCTTAACTCATTACTCATCATTGGCCACAACTTCAAAGTAAGGCAGGTGGATTGATTGTGTTGATATGGTCACTTAGTTTCTTATAGATAATGATATATCTTGGTCATCCTGACACGGTTGCAAGTTAGGCATACCACATGAGCACCAGGAAAACCACGGGAGCACTTTCTGCGTTGTGGCATGACACATATGCACCTCCTGGGAAACAAAACTGAAACTATAGTTAGAATCAATGCTATCACAGCAAGTTATTTAAGGTGCTCTCAAACATGAGTATTTTTTCTAGGGTTTCGAGGTTCAGCACTTTTAGTTAATGCAAAAAAATTAACAAATGCCATGTCAGTATGCTTCACTGTCATTTCTTTTCAGGAAATGCTACCAATTTGTCTACATTTTTTCTGACGTGAGTGGCTTCAAAATTATGTTTAAGACAGTGATTCTCTGGAAACCGTGTATAGCAAATAACGAGACAGTATACCTACCTATGTTGACATTTTCTATTTCCTTGATCTTTTTCCAAGCTTTCCGTGGGTGTTTTCATGAATATTCTCTGGCCCCCTATGACACTCGCAGTTTAGTAGCTATAAAAATGTTACGGTTTAATGCTTGCCAAGTTACTGCCAATCCATAATTTTTACTTACAACGAATAACACGTCAGTCGTTTGAAATACGCTATTAAATTCAATTGAATTGAATCACTTGTTTAATAAAGCTGAAAAGGGCTTGGGCAAGTTCGTAATTGATGACAACACGAGCACAGCACAGAAGACAAGGACACAGGAAGACACATACCTAAAACAGACGCAGCAATGTGACGGAAAACTATTCAATGAGTGTTCTTTTTACTATTCATTAGTAGTTTTATGTATTATTTGCCATAGTCTTGGACATGTATATAATTATCTCGGACAGAATATACAAGACGACGGCAATAAATGGAACAGTAATGAAAGACGGAACACTTATTACGCACGAAAAAGACTTCATGCCGTGCGCGACTGTCAAAATGCGAATCGGCGCCAGGAGCTGCCTATACAACCAGGTGATGAACAGTGATAAAAGCATGCAAACTGGGCCGCTATAACGTAAAATAATGGAGGAAGGAAACCCCAGGAGAGGCCCTGGCCAGCACGAACGTATTGAAGAAGGTGTGGCGGAAGTCACGTGCTGTTTTCGCAAAGGATCACTGGGACGGGTACACCAAATGTGAACGTTGCTATGGCAACCGCGCTCCTGAAGCATTCGCTGCTGCTCTCGGTCTCTGAAAAGTGAGATAAGATTTTTCCGCCGCTGTATTTCCCGCAGCACCTTTTGTTCGCGAGAAAAGCTGACTTTGGAGTGTTGTGTGTAAGCTTGAAAGGTGGGTTTTGGGTCTGTGAGTGTGAGTGTCAACCAGCAACAGATACACTCAAGCAATCACGGCGCGGGTCTTCGTGGTCTTCTTCAACGTGCCACGAAAAAACACAGGAGCGCGTCTGCTTCACTAAAACTGCTACAGAAGTTTTGTAGGCTTTGTTTTGACGCAGGAGCACTCACTTCCGGCGGCTCGTAACAATGCAAGTTCAAAGTTCGCGCCCATCTGTTCCGGCGCGCTGCAGAACCCCTGATTGGAGGCGCAAAGAGAGGTGGCACACCAACATGGCACCAACAGGTCTCCATTCTTAGATCTCCATTTTTGGGGATGGAATAAATGCATTCATTTATTGAGAAAAGAGGGGGCCGAAGGTCGCTGTCTGATACAATAACTGTTGCGAGAATTATGGTATCTTTGACTGGTCACCTCCATCCCCTAAAGCTAAGTCGGGCAGATCCTTTGTTCTCCGAACTCAGAGGGGTCGAGGTGGCTGGCCATTGCGACCAGCGAGACACTTGCGCTGAATGTATCAGTTGCATGCCACACAGCACCTTTACCTGTTATCATATGCAGCCAACCAAACATTCTGAAAAACACCGCTGTCATGATATGCTTTTGATAGACGAATTCACATGAGCTTACGAGCAGCTGCTCATGCTAGCTGCAGCCGAGTGACGCCATTTTTATTAAAAGGAGCAAGAAGGAAAACCAGATGCCAGCACCGCAAAGATAAAAAACGAGAAGCAGCAAAAAGCAGAAATCATTGACGCAGCAAGTTTCTCATTTATTAAAATATCTTTATTAGGACAAGAAAAAATAGATGGTACCTTTAGATTATGCTGCGTACTTATAAGCGCTCACATTTGCGGACCGCATGCAGGTGCCTAGTAACAAGAGTGCGCTTCGGGTGTGGAGCTTAAGCTGTGCTACCAAAATAAAATATGTAGGCAGCTTGCACTAGTGGTGCAAGGCTGGAGTAAAGAGTGGAGCTTGCGATCGACCTAGCTTCTTCCAGGTTTTACTAGGCTTGGCTAAGTTTTGCTAATAAATGCTAGGTGCTTCTAGGCAAGGTATTCCGAATCGGCTCGCCGCCGACGCGCAGATTCTCGTTTGGCCGCGCAACGCGCTTCAAGATGAGCGGCTTCTTCTTCGGGTGTCCGGATCTTTGGTCATCCGATGTCAAGGCTACATGTAATCGCCACAGTGTCAACGAGAGTGGTGCCACTGTCGTGGCGGCTCCAAGCTTTATCTCCCCGGTGGCGTCACGGCCAAGCTGCGCCTCCACACTTGCCGGGCTGTGGCTGGTCGAAACCTGCCGAGCCGGCGTCAGAGGCACTGGCTGCAGTCACGGACACCGCGCGCGCTCGGCGCGAACGCGGGGAAACGTGGACGGCGTTGGCAACAGCTCTGCGCGTTGCCTCGTTGATGCTGCAACAATTTCTTTCTCTCGCTCTCACGTTCTCTTTCTCTCTCCCGAGCACAGCGCACGCCACGCGCATGCTCTCACTCCCTCTCCTTCGGTGTCGTAGCCAGAACTTTTGTTCGAGGGGGGGGGGGGGGTGCTCAGGTTGCAGCGCCGCCTCCTCCTCATAGAATTTGTCGAGGGATCAAACATATGAATAATAACTGCATTGCCAATGCCATTGTATAGTAGAGCTGCAAACGAATTATTGAGCACTATACACTGTCGAGTAAAACATGTATTTTTTCATAAAAGAATATATTCGTACGCCCCAAAAATTGTGGCAGAAATAACTGATATCAGTGCTTCCACATTTTTTTGGCTATTTAATAAGTAAAGAAAATATCACACGAACTTTAGAACTATATCAGTTCGAAAGCAGCAAAGCAGTACATGCAGCTGATATGAAAAACGTAAAGGCCATGAAATGAATAAGTTGAGGACAAATATTTTGATGAATCTTTGTCATTCAAGAACCTTGTTTACATTTTTCTACATAAGCAACGGCCAGGAAAAAACCTCAATGACGCTGTTCCTGGTTGCAATCGATTGCGCAGGAGCAGCTGTAACCGGTCGTGCATTGCAATTAAACCGAGATTATAGTCGCAACAGTGAGTACAAATAAAAAGTAGGTGTTCTGCAATATATACATTAGAAATGCGAAGATAGAATGGAATATACAAATGCGAAGATACAACTGGCTAAAGCGCAAAAAAGAGTCGCTGGAGACAAAGTTCACTGCTTGTATACACAAAACCTCGCAACAAGATATTTAAAAATGCGTATAAGTCTCCAATAAATCTACGTATTTAAGCAAACGTCACTGTATATAATGCGCCAAACAAGACAAATAAACATGTTGCGCAGTCACAGATAGTAAACTTTGTGCAGAGAAAGACAGATGATCCAGGCAAGAACAAAACTGTGGTCGCAGAAATCATGACATGTACTCGGGCCATGCGGCGGTCGCGATAGCGCCATATGGGTAGAATAATAGAGGAATAATGCAGAAATCAATACAAAAATGCGTATTTTAACTGCCTGCACAGCGGCGACAATTATTCTTCTCCCACAATCAAAGGAGGGTAGTGCTTTGTTTCAAAAAAGAAATAAAAGCAGGTGTAGCTAAAAAAAAATTGCCGCGTATCTGCGTGCTTCGCTGCAAATGTCGTCGAAAGACGATAGTCTTCTGCCGGCCGTACTACATGAGTGCTGGTCTGATCCGCGGCCACCCGTGATGCTGTTCTCGTACCATTTCCGTCCTGGCATGATAAATGCAATGGAGGTTTGTTTGAACAGATTTCATTTTACCGCATTATTTCATCAAGCGGCCATTTATGTTTTGCCCTGCCTCAGACAGCGCTTCCTTTATGTTGAATCGGCCGCATCTGGCTGGCATTGATAAAATTGAGGAGGCGCTGCGTGAGACATGGACGCCATCTGGCAATACATCGGGAAACATGAGCTTGTGCAGAGGGTTTCCTTCCTCCATAGCAGAGGGCGCTCGTCGGCGCGCAGTCGGGGAACGTCGTTCGTCGGCGCGCATAGCATGGGATTTTCAGCGCAGCTTAAGAAACTAGGGTCTTTAGAGTTACCTTTCTATGTATTTTCTATTAAAGGAACACACCTCCTAATACTTACCTAGTGATGTTGCGCCTCAGATATGCGTGATATTTACTTTGTGATCGATAACGTTCACAAGTATGAACAGCCGTACCAGTTTAAGTAGTGTGGGCGGTAAGCAAGTGGTCCAACTTTGGCCGGGTGG
The DNA here is from genome assembly GCF_013339745.2 of Dermacentor silvarum. Taxonomy (NCBI): domain Eukaryota; kingdom Metazoa; phylum Arthropoda; class Arachnida; order Ixodida; family Ixodidae; genus Dermacentor; species Dermacentor silvarum. Next base: position 100,482,655 of record NC_051162.1, read on the forward strand.
CTGAATCGGGTGACATACAGACAAACAGACAGACAGACAGACAGACAGACAGACAGACCAAATTTTCAGCGTTTAAGTTCCCCAAGAAAGACTATCGTCTTTAAAAGGAAAGAAAAGGACAAACGAAAGCCATAGATGATGCCGCAAGTTGAACTACCCAATATCCGAGTGTGTTTTTAGCGAACACCGCGTGGGCCGGGCTTTCAATGAGCAAGGTCGGTCAAAATTGGTTATTGATGTCCTCGTAATTTTCGTATTCGCATGATAATTTTGATCATGATGCTAACTGCTAGAATAAACAGCGAAAATTTCTGCGGTTTTAAAAGCTAATGAAGAGTCGTACGTTTTCATAATTAAGAGCTTACGGACCTGAAGGAACAGAGCTTTTTACTTGCATTGATTTTTGCTGCTTCGCTATCTAAAGGACAAGCTTCTCTCGGCGGGGCAGTTGAGCGAAGCGGTCAATGACTTCGGACACGTTGATGCCGACGTCTCTGTGGGTGTAAAGAAGCGCCAGCCTAACCATGCGTTCCACAGACATTGTAGAGCGCAAGTAGTTTTTTAGTAAACTCTTGTTAAAAAATATTCTCTCTGCGCTGGCAGTGGTCACTGGAAGGGTGACTAGAATCTGCAGCAGTATTTACACATTTACAAAAAACCTGCAGTCGTAATGAGAGATGGGCATCTATTCCGGTGATAAAACCTAAAAACACTCCTTCGATGTCGTTGGCATCATTTTTAGGTATCTTGCACAAACAGTAAGCTGTTCGATTCCAGCAATATACGTCGTTTCGTCAGCAAGTATTGAAAAGCAGCCTGCTTTTTCATCTAGGCTTCCTTTGATAATATCACCACAAATTTCTATAATTTGGCTTTGTGCATCTGGGCTTAGATACGAGGCATTACTGGGGCAACTTTCCCAATGGTTCTTCAGATATGTATGTCCACAATCAGCTCGCATGCGAAGAAGCGCTCTGAATATACCTGTATTTTCAGCGGGGGCTATGCTTAAATCCATAGGGCCACTGTCCCTGTGGCCACGGAGAGCCAGACCTTGTCGCCCGCAAAAAAAAAAAATCCTCAATAATAGGCCGTTTACTTTCTTCTGTTTTCTAATATTTTAGTTTGCCTGCCCTGGTCCAGGTGATCGATCACAATGGGCACGCTTCCTGAAAATGTTTAGAGAAAATTATCACCTGCTAGCTGACAGTCACGGTGATATTTAGTATTTTCGTGTGTGTGGAAGATTGCGAGCGCGTGCTTCCATTTCTGGAACGGCTTGGACACGAGGGCTCTAGTGCGCGCATGTTGGCCCAAGTTCACAAGAACAATAACCACATAAAGTTCCATAATTCAAAATATTTTAAAGCACGCCTTTGGAAATGTTAGTGCACCTTTCGCGTCAAAAGTTTATGAGAACTTTATACCCATAAAATTTCGTAATTGAAATCCATGCACTCCGTAGATTCCGCGGCGCTCGCTATCGAAAAGCCCTTGAAAGGTTGTGCTCCGATGGGGCTCCTTGCGTTACGTGACTCCATCTGCAAGGGCGTTGCCACGAAATCCAGCCCGAGTTCGCAATGTTCGTGCCGAAATGTCTTTTGGAGCATGCGTTGCGCTGCTGAGCATGAGGTCGCGGGATCGAATCCCGGCCGCGGCGGCCGCATTTCGATAGAGGCGAAATGCAAAAACGCCCGTGTGCTTGCGTTGTAGTGCACGTTAAAGAACCCCAGGTGGTCCAAATTAATCCGGAGCCCTCCACTACGGCGTGCCTCATAATCAGAACTGGTTTCGGCACGTAAAAACCCAGAAAGAAGAAGAAGAAGAAAGTCTTTTAGAGCGTGAAAAAGACATTGTAGACAAAATACAGAATGATTCCCGGCGGCGGTGGTAGTTTTGGTCGGAGGTGCATACCAGCATGAAAATATGTCGAAGGGGGGGGGGGGGGCTGAAGCCCCATCAACCTCCCCCCCCCCCCCCCCCCCCCCGGCTACGCCCCTGCTCTCCGTAAAGGCCCATGTCAAGGCAACGGACTACGCAGCCTCACCAAAAGGTTAAACAGCTCCGCTGTTAAAAAGGTGGCCAGGTGTAACGGGTTATATTGTGCTACCACGAACGTCGTTCTTCGCTTCAAATGCGCTGACTGGAAACATGGAGAAAGGCTGGGGCAACTGACTTGCCTGACTTATGACCACAGAATCTGCAAGGCGCCACTCGCGCTTACAGCTACTGTTAGTGGAGTTCCGAGCTCTCTCGCCTTGAAACCCATCCAGAATGCTCAAGCGTGATCTATTGTGTCGTCGAATTAGCTATTGTGCACCTTGAACTGCCATGCATTTTTTCCAGCTAATTTTTGTCTTGCTCTCGTGCACCTTTCTAGCAAAAGATGAGATGTTTCGAGGGATATTTTTTTCTCACGTTTTCGCTTAATAGAAGGTTCAGCTGCACGTCTTTCGTTGTGAGAGGAATAAATAATATTAGCCTGCAATCGAAACGCCGAAGTCATCGCCTTTCCTTCAGATTTATTTGTGCTATTTTCTAAAATTGTGTATTGCGACGTTGTTACGCTGTTGAAACGCGCCTGTAGAATTCTGACCGGTCTGCTGAGAGGCGGAAAACATTGAGCAAAATGACAGCGTCGACTGGAACTGTCTCCCTTAACAATGGGGCTGTACTGGGTAGGGTCCCCGGCTCGCCAGTTGATCCTTGGGCACTAGAAGGGAGGCTTTCTTTAACAGCGGAGCTGTTTAAGCTCTTGGTTGCGCGGGGCAGTGCGAACAAAAACTGCTCCTGGCGATGACGTCACCACGCGTTGCCCAGTAGGCACCACTCTGAGAGGCATCTGCAGTTACTTTTGTCTTCAGACTTGGAACAAATATAGCAAGCAATGGTGCATTACTTAAATCCCGACATATAGCCCGCCATTCCTTCTCGTGGGTTGGTGTCCAATCAAAGATCACGCGTTGTTTGAATGAGGGAACGTAAAGTAGACGTACGCTGTGACAGTGACGGTAGGTACTTGCCGAAGTAGTTAACGACTCCCAGTAGCCTTTGTACCACCAATAGTTCCTGAGGTTTTGGCATTTTGAACAGACCATTAACGAAGTGAGGATTCGGCCAAATGCCCTTGTCGCTAATTATGTCACCCAGGACACAGAACAGAACTTCTTGCAGGCCAAAGCGACACTTGGGTGCACTGAAGGTAAGGCCTGCTTTTTCAGCTGCTTCTAATGGTCTGCGCAGCGTTTCATCGTGTTCGGCCCTGGTTCTTACCCAGATTAACACATCGACTACGTACACGCGTACACCGAGAAGGCCATAAAAAAAACCTCGTTAAAGACTTTTTGAAACACTTCGCTAGCCGAAGCTATACCGCACGGTAGTCGAAGAAAGCGATAGCGGCCCAAGGGCTTCGCAAATGTGCACATCTTTGAGGATTGTTTGTCTAATGCGATTTGATGAAATCCCATATTTGCGTTGAGACACGAAAAAAAAACTTTGCGCCTGCTAGGTCTGCCTCAATATCCTCTCTGCGCGGCACTTCGTGGTGCTCCCTCTTGATGTTTTCGTTGGTGCGTCTTGGGTCCATGCAGACTCTCAATTTGCCGTCTTTCTTTTGTACAATGACAAGGGGGCTGCTGACCTTCTCAATGATGCCTTCCTTTTCCATTCTCTCAAGTTCAGTATGGAGAGGCACTCGCAGGGACAGGGGCACTCTTCTAGCTGGCTGGACGACTGGCACGGCATCCTTGTGCAGCGCAATCTTGTATTCACGCGGGGTGCGCCCTGTGCCATGGAAAAGACGTGGGATCTCCTTCACATTGCTTCGGTTTTGCTCGTCGTCCGCTGTCAACAGCGCGCTGTACGATTCCTAGCTTCACGCTGGTTTCCAAGCGTAAGATTGCACTGTGGTCCTCCTTTGGCACAAAAAAATTGTGCACGACTCGCGGTCGCCAATCTTGACGGGCGCTGAAAACTTCCCGATATGCTTGATCATGTTGCCACCGTAGGATCTCAGAGCGGCGCAACTGGGCATCAGACTGGTCATCTTGAGCTTACGAAACATTGGAAGTGACAACACGTATGCCTGGGAACCTGCGTCCACCTTAAAGGTGACGTACTTGCCGTCAATGCAATGCGTTCACGCGCCAGTCTCGTTCTCTGCTTGTGCTGCTGCTGGCGACATTCAGTACTTCGAAGTAGTCGTCGTTCTGATGCTGTACTTCGTATACGCGCTCCTTCTCGCTGCAACAAGACGCGAAGTGGTTTCGCCCATTACGCGACTAACAGACTTTGCCGTAAGCTGGGCAGAATTTCACGGCATGCCTTTGGTTTCAGCGGTTGCATTTTAGGTAGTGCCTGGACGCTCCAGGAGTGCTCTTGCTGGCTGTGACAGCGTTCATACCGAGTTCTTCCTTTTTTTCGGTCAGAATTCGCTTTGACAAATTGATGTTTCAGCCGCCTTGCATATATAGGATGACAATCTTTCCCAAGGTCAGGTTATTGTCCTTCAGCATCTTTTCTCGAAGCCTTGGCGAGTTTGTTCCAAAGACAATTTGGTCTCGTACCATGTCGTCTGCCATGGTCCCAAAGTTGCAGTGCTGCGCTTGTTTTTTTCAACTCGCGTAGATACTGCTCAAAAGGCTCCGACTCACCTTGACTACGGGAATGGAAAACGTATCGCTCGTGGATTTGATTCTGTTGCTCCGTGCAGTATTCTTCGAACTTGGCAATCACGGTGTTGTAGTCTTCCTTGTTCTCTTCACCGCTGAGCACAAAATTGTTGAAAACGTCCAAGGCTTCCTCCCCCGCCGCACTGAGGAGCAGGACCGCCTTCGCCGCTTCGACCTCGGATTGGCTTTGCATACCGTCACATGCAGAAAAAACTCGAACTGTTGACGAAACCACTTCCAGCTCCTTCCGCCATCCGCTGTCAAACGTAGCGGCTCAGGTTGCCTCAGGTGCGCTATGTCGTTGCTTCTCACGTTCACCTATCCCAGGAAGCATTCGCTTGAGCTGGTGGCCTTTCATCCCGCTTCTGACACCGTGTTTCGTTCGTGTGTGCAACGAACAGAATGGACAGATGGGTTGTCAAGAAACAAATCATGAACTCGTTTATTCTGCATCGTTATATATAGTCGAAGGTGGGAAGGGTTAGTAACAGTGAGGGGGAGGTATATGCACGTGGCAATCGTGCATCTAGACAGCTCGTGCGCTTTCATGAGATATGATACAGTACCCAGGGGCTCAAAATCATTCCATAGCCATGCACTACGGCATCCCTCATAATCTGAAAATTGCCACGGAGGCCGTATTTCGATGGGGGGCGAAATGCGAAAACAACCATAAACATAGATCTAGGTGCACATTAAAGAACCCCAGGTGGTCCAAATTTTCCGGAGTCCCCCACTACGGCGAGCCTCATAATCAGTTCGTTATTTTGGCACTTAGAACCACATAATTTAATAATCTGAAAATTGTATTGTGACGTTAAACGCCACCAAATAAATTTTAAATGCCTAAGCATTTGTATGACTACACAACGAGGAAACCTGTCTCTCCGTCACGTAAGCGGAAAGCAGTGGCTTATACCCCCGTAATGAATGGCTCATAACTCGGTAAAGCCGAGGCTACAACTGCTCAGCAATGAGCAGCGAACAGTGCTTACATTAATTGAAATTGCCCATGCAACACACAGAACAGCATACGTTTCAATAAAGAAGAAGCTTAAAACAATCATCCGAAAAATCGCTGAAGCATTGCATAGCCCCCTCAGCAGTTGTAGTGGTGGTTTCGCAACATACGTGCTGGATGTCCATGGACATCCACGTTCGCACGTTCGTAACGACCAATAAGAGTTGATAAGGGTTAAATGGAGTCGGACAAGGGTGATAAGAACCGATAAGTTTTGATAAGTGTCGGATGTAGTCCATTAAGGATGATAACGACCGATGAAGCTTGACAAGTGTTTATGCTGGTCGAATTTTGATAAGATTGAGAATGACATCGCGCTGCGTGGAGGTGAGCAAGTCGCGAAGTGCTTACGCATGCTTAGACAACTCGAATGGAGTTTGTGCGTGAAGTTTTTAACCTTCGTTGAAAGGACAGAAGTAGAAAATCGCAGCGCTACTTGTATTTGGCGCTCATTTAAATGTACACGAAATGCCGAGATGAGAAGACGCAGCACGAAGTTTGAGAGTTTCACGCTGTGCGCGTTGAGATCATGTGTGCACAATTTCTTTCGCCGAAACGAGATACAGCGGTGGAGAAGATAGCGAACGAGTTCTCGAAGCGTATGGATTTCCTATCATTAAAGTGGTGTACTGTCCGCTGACTGCTTGCCGAGATCGAACTCAAGCACGACAAGAAAAGCTGCAACTGCTGCTTATCGACCCGAATGACATCGATGAATGGCGGAATCGCTAACTTCGTGACGTGGAGCATTTTCGGGCGGAAGGCCGAATGATCTTTCTTGACGAGACATGGGTGACCACGGGACACACTCAGTCGATAATAGTCTAATAATAGGGTTTTACCTACCAAATACACCATGCGATTATGTAGCACGCCGTAGAGGAGGACGCCAGAATAATTTGAACCACCTGGGATGTTTTAACGTGCACCTAAGTACACGGGTGTTTCTGCATATCGCCCGCATCGAAATATGGCCGTCGTGGTCGGGATTCGATCCCGCGAACTAAGTAACCACGGCGGGTGGGTCGATCGTTGACAGACACTCTGGCGCAGAAGCACGGACGCCAGTACGCTAGAGCAAATGACCTGTCGACGGCTCTCAAACAACATGAGAAAGGGCAACGCCTCATCGTGGCGCACATCGGCATCGAGAACGGCTTCGTCTACGGCTGCTTGGATATATTCCGAGGCCAAAATGGAGGCGGCTACCACGAAGAAATGGACCAATCGCTTCCAGGATGGTTCAATGACATTCTGCAGAAGTTGCCAGCTGGTAGTGTCATTGTTATGGGCAATGCACTTTGCCACACCCGGCGAGAAGGAAAATTGCCGACGACGGTTTGGTAAAAAAAGAAATATACTGGAGTAACTCAAAACCAAGAACACCGCCTACCGTGAAAGTATGGTATGGTATGGTATAGTATGCCATTGATGGCATCTCTTGGGTCACGCTTTCTGAGCTACATTGTGGACAACGCAGCTGGAATGGCGGGTTGCATTGTACTCAGGCTCCCGCCTTACCAGTGCGAATTTAATTCCTTTGAGCTCGTGGAGGCAAAGGTCGAAAAAAGCATCACGGCGGACAACGGAGACTTCAAGCTGCTCAAGGTCGAAGACATCTTGCGGGAGAAAATTAAGCACGTAACGGCGGAAGGCTGCAGGAAGAAGATTCAGCACATGATGGACCTCGAGGCAAAGTTCAGACTTCACAGGTCAGGGAGTGACCAGATCCAACTATTTGCCATCCAACTGGATGAAGATGATGGGTGAAGATGTCCGGCATTGAGGCACCTGATAAAGCATAGCGGCTTCTTATTAATGAAAGAACAGCCCTTATAATAGCTACCAAAAGTTTGCTGGTTGGGACGCTATAGCCGAGCATCCACCCCGTGACCTCTCAAATAATAGGCAGTTAATTTGATGGCATATTTTCCCGCGGGGGCGTCTGCGTAAGAAGGCATTTGCTGTGTTGCAACACCACGTACCCGAGCACACGAGGGTTGGACCCTCCCGCGTGTAGGCGTGCGGGGCTTAGCCGTGTCTGGGGAAAGGGGAATCCTGGGAGTTGAGCCGATGCCGGGCGTTCGGACCTTTGAGGCCCCCCCCCCCCCCCCCGGCGGAGGCAACACACCTCTTCGGCCTCTGCCTCACATAGATGTGAATACCAGACTGACCCACCTGGAGGAAATCATTAGTCGCCTTTTCCTCTCCCCCTCTTCAATCTTTTGTCTTTCTCTTTCACTTTTCCATCTTTCCAGTCTTCTAGTCACTTCTTTTAACTTCCGATTTTCCGTGCGGCAAGGGTTAACCTTGAGTGACTAACCTGCCTTAGTTATGTCGTACTTGGTTATAGCAACGGTGTACAGCTGGCGTTAGCGGGACTTCCTTTGCAGGAACTCTTATCATATTTCCTTGTTGGGTTCGGTGGTGGGCGGCTGGCATCGCTGCCGAAATTAATTAAAATCTAATGGCATCATCTTTCTTCCCCAATCTACGTAATCGTTCTCGTTAAAAAAGAGAACGCACCGAAGAAAGTTTCAATCCTTTTGTCCAATGCAAAGAAACTTCCCGCGATACCACGTTATACATGCTGAGAACCCTAGAAGGACTGTCAGAACCATCTCACCATTCATTGTTGCCAAGTGCCTCACTGACGCACTGGGTAGTGGCTACAAAGTGACAAAACTTCCAAGCGGCGACCTTTAACAACCGAGCAGATCTTCGACACATAATCTAGGGATGCCCAAAGAAACAATATAATAAGAATAACTGGTCAAAAACAGAACAACCAAGTTTATTAATAACAAATGAGGAACAATGGGAGACCGTGCGGCTCAGATCGGACTTGGATGTTCAAGCAAGAGTAGTCGAAATGGCTGAAGACGCCGCCGCGGCTGATGTGCTGTCGGCCTCCGTCAAAAGGGGGCCGGGGGGGGGGGGGGCTTCTATTCATTACCACCTCCTCTAACGACATTTTGGGCAAAATAAAGTTATTCCTGCTTGAGGTACACGATAAGCTGGAGCATGGAAAGATTTCAAATCTGGTTGCATTTGGTGATGCTCAAATCACGGTGAGACTACATCGATCACTGAGTATAATATACAAGGGAGTGATATGAGATGGTGACCTCGTGAACTTGAGTGAAGAAGAGCTTCTATAGGGCTTGAAGGACCAGAACGTCATGCAAGTACATAGAATAAAACTTAAGCGGGAGAACAAAGAAATTCCAACAAGTAATGAAGAGGTATGCTGTGCGCCTCTACATGACCAATGAAATCTATCTATTTGAGAGTGTACTCTGAGGCTGCTTTGTAATGTTTGGCAGTTCAACTTTGGTTTTCTGCTATACCGAATTCTCTAGGTAGTTGTTCCTACTTTGTGGTAAAATAGAACTTCGAGCATTGGTCATCTATACCATTTTTCCACATAAATGATGCAACCCCAATTACAACACGAGGGAAGGGAGGGTGACTGTGGGGTACTCAGAGAAAGAACAAAAATATATATTTCGATTATAATCTGACGTGAAGCAACAACGAAACAGAAAACAATGCATGGAAGCGGATTGCACTTTCATGCCACCAAGGTTTCATGCAACCAACAGAAATGCCAGCAACACAATCGAATAAGGGAAAGCTTTGCTTGCTTGTGTGTGTTCGAACACAGTGCACACTCAGTGTCGATCACAGTATTGCTGCCCAGTGGTTTAGATCACCAGTTTAAATTGCCAAAAAGTTTAAAGAAAAGAATCTGAATTATAGTCTTGTCGCGAACAAGAATATAACGTCAAGCGCATTCCAAGGCCAGAAATTTTCGAAAATATAACTTGCGTTATATTTGTGCACGTCAGTAAGCTGCATGGCATGTTTGATATAAAATGTTTGATGATGCCACAGTGGGCAGGGGTTTCACAGACAAAGTAGAGTACATTCAGCAGAAATAACATCACACTATGATGGCATGCAATAATTGTCATCTCTAATACTATAAAAGGTGTACTTAACTTTACAACAAATGTTGACAGTCTTCAATCTGAGCCCTATAAATTTTAGCACGCAGGGGCACCAATTGGTTAAGCAATCACAATGTAATGTCTATTTATAGAAGCATTACCCATGCATTTGTGACAGAACGCCCAAAAGAAATCAATTTTCCCATCTAATTACGCATGATATGAGGCTGTAACTAAAGCATAAGTTATGTTTCCTCGCCGGGACCATCCTAGCAAAGCGAAACAGTTAATGTACCACTCCAAACACTACGCTGAATCTTTCATACCTCATAACACGCACATCAAAGGATTGAAACCAGCTGCCATCACACATCGCTACAGAAACTAACATCAGCAAACTTTAACACCTCATTCACGATAACGTGCAGGCAACCATCCCTGATTATTATTCCACTGCTTTTGTTCTTCTCGCAGTCTGTTTATTAATTAGCTAGTTTTTTTATATGTTGATTGTATTTTGCACTTTTATTCTATTTACTGTACTTTATACTTTTACTATGTACTTTGTTAGATACCGAACTTTGTACCTTTGTTTGACTGTGTTATTTATTCGTTCTCCTTTAACGACCAATAACTAGAGCTATTACCCGTGTGTGTTGTTCATGTAACGTGCAAATATATATGCATCAGTTATGTGCATTTTATGTATCTATTCTACTGCATTAATTTTTATGATGTATTATTTTTGAAATAAATTTTGTAACAACTGGCACTGTTAATTATAGCTTTCTTGGAATCATAGTCGCGCTACTATAACTTTATTCGTACAACCCCCCCCCCCCCCGTATGTAATACCCTCAACCACAGTGCCTCTAGGGGTAGCTTGAATAAATAAGTAAGCGCGCTGTCGCCAACGTTCGGTAGTATCATTTTCGGCGAATGCCCGAGACTCTGTAGAGGTAAACTTAGGTATAACGCCACAAATGCTGCTTGTAAAAGCAAAAACACAACTTTTTTACTTGTTTCTACCTTTTTTGAAGAGGGAGTTGTGCCAAATAACTGTGAAGCCAAGCTCAATTTTATAGGGGGGAAGTAACTTTGGCGCCAAGTTTCAAGCACTTCTCTCGATCGTTTTGGCATGCAATTTGGACCACATATCCCCACTAAATAACATTTTTGGGAATAGAAGTTGAGAACAAACATTTGTGTTTAACCTGAATGCATACGATCCCTCCTCACGTATATACAGGCTGAGGATAAAAGGAATATTCCGCCGATCGAAGCCCTTTGGAACCGCTATAATAATAGGATGGTGGGCATCATTTAAACTTGTCCGGCAACGTGAGCGCACAGCAATGCTGCCTTTTCCAGTCCGCTAACGCGGACTCTGGAGCGAAAAGCCTCCAGTTATTTTCCCTTATCGTCCACCTTCTTCTTTCTTATTCCCTTTTGTTAAAGTGTCCATACCATTTCATTATATTCGAAAAATTCAACTTGCGCTTTTCTTATTTGCTCCCGCTACATTTTACGTACAGCGCTCATACCTGGACTTGACTCGGAAGGCCATGCCAACAAAATGCCTTCTCTCTACAATGTCCTGAATTCGCCCCAAATCAAATTTACAAAAAAGCTAGCCCAGGTTGTCATTCGTGAATCACCACCGAACCATCGCCATGTTTTATCATCCACTACGTTACTTCGCACAGAGCGCCCCACTGCTGCCGTCCGGGCATAAATTTTTGTCCCTGAATATTAGGACAATACTAGTTATATTTGTCTGCACTCTCAAACTGTTTCTCCCGTTTTTCGTTGATTTCGGTCTGTTACATTTACCCTGCATTTTTAAATAGTCGTTCAAAATCTTTTTTGATTAGCCTAATTATTATAATCAACAATGTTGGGTACATATTTTGGGATATCCTTAATCATTCATATTTATTCGGCTTGAAGCCCGCTATACGTTATGGTGATTACGGGCTTTCCCTGGCATTTCTGTATTATTTCATTTTACTTCTGAGGGTACAAAATGCCATTGACTTTTTTCATGCCGGCACTTTACCCACAATACTTGAGCCCGTCCTTTCATTTATATTGACCTGCGGGTCTTTCTTATGTGAAATAAACAATAAATAGACCGGTGTTCATTGCGATGCACGACGTACGATAGGCTTTCACCATTACGGATGCACTTTCAAATGTCCCGCATCGTTTGTTGCCCCTGCGGCGCCTTTTCATAGCCGAGCTGCGCGCGACCTCTTGTGTCTCACCGCGGAAGACTCCCCGCCGTTTTATGGTCCTCACGCGCGCATCCAGCGGGTGGGCAGTTCGGTCGCCGACCGACAGAGGTCGTTGGCTACGTCTGGCTCGCGCCGCCGATGACGACAAATTGCGGCAGGTTGCGATATATCGGCGAATGGTAGAGCGAAAAGAAAAGTGGACGACACGTACGGCTTTCGCTGTTAGCCGCTGGTTAAGGATGGTGAGTAGGCACCGTCGTTCCTCGTTGGGATTAAGGAAACACATGTCGGCGTGCCATCACCGCCGCTAGTTCATTGCCCTTGACGGACGTGTGGTGTCGACAGTTCATGGACGGGAGCATTGCTCTTCAATAAGATTACAATCCTTTCGTTTCCCCTTTTATTTCTGAATATGACAGTATTTACTTGATTTACAGGCCCCTGTGAAACTCGTTTACCAAAATTGGGCGAGTTCATTTAGCTTCGTCTTAGTAAAGAGTGCTACACAGACACGTACAAGACTTAAGAAAGTGGCGGGAGAGGCGCTTAACTAGCGGCTGAGAAGTTCATTGAAGTGAACAAAATATTAGAAATGCAAACATATGACGTGAACCCTGTGAAGGCGATACAACAAGCATGAAACCATTTCTGGGTGCATACGCGTACAACCCAGACGTCATGATTGGGCGCGCGAAGTTCAGGCCTGATCCCTCGAAGCCGTTGTCCAGAAAATTCAATTCAATGCATGACAATTGCACCGAAGGATGACTGATGCACAAATATATTTAGTTATTCATTTATGTAGAAAGAATCGGCGATTTCCCTCATGAGTTCATTACTATGACGGCTACTATCTTTCACAGTCATAGTTTAACTCATATTGGAACTAGTCGAGGCTCACTATAATAAAAACGAGCAGGATTTGTGTATCAGTTATCCTACGGTGTCACTATCATGCAATGAACTGAATTTTCTGGAAAATGCTTTGTAGGATCAGGATTTGCGCGCCCAAACGTTGACGTCGGGGTTGCATGCGCATGTGCCCGTATAGGCTATCACCCATGTTATATCTTGTTCAGCGAGTTCACGTGACATGCTTCTGCTCATAAATTTGTTACATTTCGATGATCCTCTAAGTTGAGAGTTCACCGCCTGCCCCGTCACTTCCTTAGCTCTTGTCTATGCCCGCGTAGCATTGTTTACGCCCAGATGAAGCGTGAAATCAAAAGTCGTCTCCTTAACTTCACGTTGGTGCCATTAGAAAATTTTCCGTTTCGCTTATCCTCTGACATGGCAGCAGTGTTTGAGATTTCTCTAAGCAGGGTTCCTCATTCCACACCACCTGTCCGATCCAGTGCCCTCGACCATCTATGACTACATAAAAAAGAGCATAATTGGTATAACAGAAATACCTATCTGTGAAAATATTTCAGTGGAAACATTTTCGTATACTTGAGGGCCATATCAATTTTCTCAAACGGTACAAGCCAGGTGGGAGACAGAAATTTTCCAAAATACTGTGCTTTTGTTTTCCAAGGTAGCATGAGCTGCATTATTATAGTTTGTGGTCATGGTTTATTAGTAAAACCCAGTTTAGGCACCATTTGTCAATTTTTCATTCTGTATTTGCTCATAAAGATGTCAAAAATACATAGCTTTATTGGAAGGTATTTGCGAAAAGTGGTCAGACAAGAACGGCAAAGAGTAGCTTCAAACAAATGCAGCATAAACATAATATTTGGGCAAATTTTCTGCGTGCTTCAATATTGCGCCAACAGCCCCGCGAAACTGCGCGAAACATGAACAATTTATCAATATTGCATATTTTCACGTGTCAGCAGAGCACTGCAGCCCTCGCACTCTATATAAAGATCCGACAAATAGCTTCCATAATACGGGGGGACATTGTTTGTATAGAAAGTTTTAAAACAGTGATTTTTGTTTTAACGAAGACGAAAGCTTCTGAAGATCCAACGTGCAAAATTTGGTTGAAATTTGGACTTCACTGCACAACTTGCTGGTCGTCATTAGAAACCGCATTGACACACATGGTACAAAATAGTCGGAGCTAGATGCGATATTTACCAAGTAAGAGCTAAAAGATGTAGTTGTGCAGCGCATAATTGTTCCTTTGCTTAGAATTCCCGTTTCAGGGACAATTTTTTATTTACGAGGTGTTTAAGAAAATGCGTTAGCATGTCTCCAAACATTCGGAAGATGCGATAAGTAAGCCATTTCCGCGGGACTGTTTGCAGCAAAAAGGCAGACACTCTGAGATTACTCGATGTAATAAATATATAAGTAAAAATATAAATTACAATAACATTATCTTTGAGGAACATCACAGCTTGATGAGGGCGCTCGATTCATGCTCGCCGGACGTTGAGGAGGCATAGCCACGTCGTCTGTGGCCGTCGGCTAAGAGGTTGACAGTTGTGTTCTTAGCAAACTTAGTTGCTGTTTTCTGCGTACTATTGGCCGAAATCTATTAAGTTGCAGAAATTAAAACCGTAGGGTTTTCAATGCCTGAAAGCGGTTATGGACTGCCAGAATGACGGGATCCGTCATCTGGCTGTGTTGCTTATAAATTTAGCGTAGTTCTCATGTTTAGTCGTCTAATTACTAGCTCAAGTCATTTTATAATGCAAATTTGCGTGATTAAAACAATGCCGAGGAAATCGCTTATTTATTGCTTGATCCCTATATTGAAGGAATTTCGAACAAATTTTGCCAAACTCCCAGGATATAAAACGTATTGGTGGAAAAAGCAACTCTAAGCCAAGCCGCATAATGTACTACCGAACCGCATATTTCTGTCGTACTTTGGACACAGTGAATACAGCCCCGGCATTTCCGTACCATGAGCGTCCATCCCATTTCGAAATCGGTCCACAAAGTTGTGCAGTGAAACTAAAATTAGGAACTGAACTTGGTGATAACGGGCACCGATTTCACAAAAATATTTATTTTTTAAAGCAAAAATAACTTTTTAAAACCTTTTTTTTTTGTAAATATAGTTGATGTTCTTCTTCAGGATGGCCACTACCTGCCCGATTTTTACAACTACCGCAACCGCACTCCATTGACGGGTGAAAATATACAAAATTGCCGTATTTTTCATGCTTAGCCTGTTTTCGCAGCTAACAAGTGCATTATAATTCGCTGATGGTGTATGTTCCCGGCAGCAACGTAATCGTGTTTACAATTACGTGTATGACTGTAACACGTAAAAAAGAGCCCTTAAATTTCACATATAAATAATTAATACTTCGTTGGAACGAGTAGACTCAGTCAAATGTCTAGGTATCACAACAACAAGATCGTTCAAATTGGACGTACCTATATATATATTACGTTTTCGCACACGCTTTCAAACAACTCTGATTTTTACGAAGAAAGCTAATGACAGCCCCCACCTCGGTGAAATTAGCAGCTTATAAAACCCTGGTTAGGCCGATATTAGAATACGGCAGCATAGTATGAAACCTGCATCAAAAATACTTAAACTTGACATTAGAAAAGATCAAAAGCAGGGCGCTCCGATTCGTATACACAAAGTATTCCAGGTACGACAGCGTAACTGCGCTTCGCACACAAGCAGGCATACCAACACTTGCTGATCCGAGGAGCTTGGCCTCTGTTTGAAGTTCCTTTATCTTCTTTACCATGACCTGATAAACGTAACAAATTCCGACTACTTGGTGCCCCCCGGACGTCACTCAAGTCGAACTAACCATGATAAATGTATTAGACCATTCTTTTTGCGTTGTAGTGCACTAAAATACTCTTCTTTTCCTTTGACAATAAATGTGTGGAATTCCCTCCCAAGTGACATTATTTGCTCACAATCTGTGCACTCATGCGTGTCGGCACTCGAATTGCACCTCGAGTCATTATCGGAATTATGAGCGCATTGTGGTCGTCTTGGCTGAGCGTTCCTCAAAATATTTATCAATGACGTAATGCGCTGCCCCAACTTCTTCCACACGCGCCGGTCTCCATGCGTTCTTTCGTACTTTTCTGCGCTCGGTTCTTGCGCACGTTTGTCCATTGGATGGTATGTTAATATTTATTACACTTGGTACTGTTTCTAAATTGCACGGCACACCCAATGTGCATATTTTTCTGTAATGACTGCTTCTTACACTTTACATTGCGTACGCACTGTATAGTTTGTTTTTGTTTCCTTGTATTTACTCCTTGCTTACATGGCGCATCGATTGTAACCATTGCCGTTTGGTTTTGAGCTTGCTTCAAACCCCTGTATGATGAAGCGCTACGCCTGTACTGTTTGTATGCCCACTCCTCTATGAGCCTTTCAAGGCTGACAGTATTGATAAATAAAAAAATGAAAAATAAAATAAATTATGCCGCTGCCGAAAATTTGCGTCATCAGCGAAGTAGAGCATATGCTTTCTAACTGCAATAATAGCTCTGTATTTCTGTAGTGGAGTTCTCCGCCACCAGGTGGCTGCAACGTGCAGGCCACTCAGATTTGCGCGTCCGCGCACCCGCTATTTCATCCGATCTTCCTGCATTTAGCGGAATACTCGCCACCTAAATCTCTATATTATTGCCTGGATTGAGCGCTCACATTCGATTATGAATATTTGAAATGAAGTGCGATTCTCAAGATATAGATTTGGAGGGTGGATTAAAAGGCCAGTGTCTCTAATTTGTCCGTATAAACAAGGGTCCTTAACGTTCTAATATAAATCTTAACAAATAATGTTTGTTAATTAGTCTTTTGAAACGTGCTTTAATCGCGGAAAAGTTGAGCTTTGGAAACCAGTTACTTGTGCAAAATTATTTTCCGAATGAAATAAAAATTGCAACTGCAGGGTTGCCGCGTCTGTCCTTTGCATTATGCACTTGTGATCATACTCTTGTCGCCGCCTTCGCGTCATTGTCTTCGAGGCCCTCTCCCCATCATTGGTGTCCTTTCGCCACATGCCGAAGAAGGACTACATTTTGCGCAACCTGGCATCTAGAGATCGAACTCCAGTCGAGGCATGGGAATCAAATTTTGGTAGGCTTTCGTCGACCTTCTCAGAATGTTAAAGCACTTAAATGCCGCAATATTAAATAGATTTTTTCCCCTTTACATCTACCCCTCCAAGCACAGCCACTCAATGAATTTTTGTCCTCCTCTGCCCACCGCACGCGACACAGCTTTCTGATGACACATGCATTTGGCGTCTTCAATTGCTTCCCACGTGACATCGTCTGCAATTTTTTACCGTGATTATGCTCAAATGAGTCCCCAACATGTGTTGTCTCGCCTGTATATAAAGAAAGTCACAAAACTTAGTTTTGTAACAATGAAGGAAACACACTTTTTCAAACCAGCGACTGATTTCTTACTGAGAAAAAGAGCCAACATTTGCACTAAGTGTGTGCACTTAGATTGGTGCCCCCGTTTGACAGTGCGAATGAGATAAGTTGTCGGGAAGCACGGAGCTTGCCTAGCCGTCACGTACTCGATAGTAATTCGGAGAGTAGTTGTGGATATATAGAGTAGTGGAGAAGGCACTCAAGTGAGCTCGTAGATATTTACCGTTATCTCAGATGTTCATAATTATCGGACAGGCTCAGGAGCCAAAAGCATCTGCAACGCAGTTCAATCTGCAATGTGTTTGAAGGGTTGGTAGAAGAACTTGGATAACATTTTAGCGTCAGCAAAAACGAACAAAAGGCAGACATAGACATCAGGAAGGGATACGTGATGTCTACGTGATGGATAAGTGATACGTATCACGCAGGGATGCGTGATGTCTAGCCCTACTTTTTGTCCTTATCAAGTGACACTAAAGGTCATCGGTGTAGTCGTATTATATTTAGTCATGTATGTGTGTTTTTATGTACTGCGCGTGATAAATCTTTTCTCCGAAGGCATTGTTGAGTACACTTCCATCAGTATCTCTAATGAGTCTTTTTGTTCCATAGGCTAGGCATACTTTTTTCAGAGTACCGTCAGGTGTCTGGTGCTTGCATTCAGAGGATCTAGCAGGGACAAACATGGACGTTTGTGTCCGTTCATGGCGTATGTACAAACGGGCTGGTAGACTACCGTGTGGGGGTTGCATGGCAGCGTTGACTAAACATAGCATATTTTCACAACTGCGTTGGTTCTCCAAAAGAAAAGTAGAAATATACCTGTCAAGAAAGGGGTCAGGCAAGGATGCACAATTTCTCCAATGCTCTTCACTGCCTGCGTAGAAGAATTATTGAAGCTAATAGACTGGAAAGACTTAGGAGTGAGGATTAATGGAGAATATCTCAACAACCTTCGGTTTGCGGATGACATTTTCCTGTCCAGCAACACTGCGGATGACATGCAACAAATGATTGAGAACTTTAATCGAGAAACTGTAAGAGTAGGATTGAAGGTTAATATGCAGAAGGCAAAGATAATGTTCAATAGCCTGACAAAGGACCAAGAATTCATGATCGCTAGTCAGCCTCTAGAGCCTGTGCAGGAGTATATTTGTCTAGGGCTCTACCCACAGGGGACTCCGACCGTGACAATGAAATCGGCACAAGAATAAAAATAGGTTGGAGTACTTACGGCAGGTATTGCCAAATCATGACTGGAAGCTTACCATTGTAGTTGAAAAGAAATGTGTACGGCCATTGGATTCTATCAGTGCTAACATAAGGGAGGAAACTTTGAGCTGAACAAAGAAGCTCGAGATCAAGTTAAGGACCGCGAAAACAGCAGTGGAACGAAAAATGCTGGCCGTAACGTTAAGAGACAAGAAGAGAGCGCTGTGGCTCAGAGAGCAAACGGCGATAGCCGATATTCTAATTGACCCCATGAGAAAAAATTGAGCTGGGGTGGCCATGTAATGCGCAGCGTATATAACCGGTGGACGATTAGAGTTACAGAATTGTTGCCAAGGAAAGGGAAGCGCAGTCGAGGACCACATAAAATTAGATCGGGTGATGAAATTGGGAATTCGCATGCGAAGTTGGAATCAGCTAGCGCAAGAGAGGAGTAATATGACATCGCTGGGAGAAGCCTTCGTCCTGCAGTATACATAAAAATTGGCTGATGTTAATAATGCCACGTACATTTTCTGTTAAGCGCTATTACCATTCAGTAAATAAAGGAATTGGGCCAGTTGTATTTCATGCATCTGGTAAAGCGGCGAGTAAAACGAACTGCTGCAAAAATAAGCATCTGACAGGATGAAAATTCGCTTCCTTGCGTCTTGTCTTCCTGGATGGTGTGTGTTTCGCGGTAAATGCCCTACTCACTTTCTCTCAACGCATTACAAGACGAATGATGCCTATTGTTCTACTTTTGTCTCCATGTGCGATGCGCTCACGAAATCTGAGAATTCTTGCACATCGAGTGTTGTAACCACACATGAAAAACTGGCCCATCCCTTCCGAACGGGTACATGTGAACCGACTACTGTAGGACTTGCCCAGTTACCTGAAGATAAGTGATATTAAAAAATTCATCATCATCGTCATCATCAGCCTATATTTTTTTTATGTCCACTGCAGGACGAAGGCCTCTCCTTGCGATCTCCAATTACCCCTGTGTTGCGCTGGCGTATTCCAACTTGCGCCTGCGAATTTCCTAACTTCATCATCCCACCTGGTTTTCTGCCGTCCTCGACTGCGCTTCCCTTCTATTGGTATCCATTCTGTAACCCTAATGGTCCACCGGTTATCCATCCTACGCATTACATGGCCTGCCCAGCTCCATTTTTTCCGCTTAATGTCAACTAGAATATCGTCTATCCCCGTTTGTTCTCTGATCCATACCGCTCTCTTCCTGTCTCTTAACGTTACTCCTAAGATTTTTCGTTCCATCGCTCTTTGTGCGGTCCTTAACTTGTTCTCGAGCTTCTTTGTTAACCTCCAAGTTTCTGCCCCATATGTTGTTATTACCGGTAGAATGCAATGATTGAACACTTTTCTTTTTAACGACAGTCGTAAGCTCCCAGTCAGAATTTGGCAATGTCTGCCGTATGCACTCCAACCCAATTTTATTCTTCTGTAAATTTCTTTCTCATGAACAGCGTCCCCTGTGAGTAATTGACCTAGATAAACGTATTCTTTTACAGAGTCTAGAGGCTGACTGGTGATCCTGAATTCTTGTTTCCTTCCCAGGCTATTGAACATTATCTTTGTCTTCTGCATATTCATCTTCAACCCAATTCTTACAGTTTCTTGATTAAGGTCCTCAATCATTTGTTGTAATTCGTCCCCATTGTTGCTGAATAGGACACTGTCGTCTGCAAACCGAAGGTTGCTGAGATATTCGCCGTCGATCCTCACTCCTAAGCCTTCCCAGTCTAAGAGCTTGAATACTTCTTCTAAGCATGCAGTGAATAGCATTGGAGAGATTGTGTCTCCTTGCCTGACCCCTTTCGTGATAGGCGTAATTAAAAAATTACGTTCCTATAAATATGTGACAGCCGGATAACCACATCATTCACTTCAACGACCGCTTATGTACTTCTACGATGATGATGTATGGGGTTTTATGGCGCAATAGCGCGAGTGATGGGAGCGATGACCATAAATGTATTCAGTAGCAGTACCGCCTCACTGAGACTCTTGGACATAAGGGCGTGGAGACACATGCTCTACAAAACAGCGCGCTCGCAGGAAGACCCTCTAGACAGAGGGAGGGCTACGAACCTCTCGAGCTGATAATATGCAGCACATCATTAAAAAGTTAAGCACTGTCTTGGTTTCCAACAAAGGTTCTGGGCCAAGAAACAATGTCGAATGTAAGGGAATATGTCGTCTGGAAGCCAAAGGAAAGTACCTTCTCCACTCGGCTCCTGCTTCTTATAGATTTCTAGTGATTACCGTCCCTGAGTGGTGCCCTTCTTTATAGGGCACGGGTGCGGCCCTGTAAAGTGTTTTCTCTCAAGTCGTTTGTCTACCGGCTGGCCACCATAATTCGTCACCTAGGCGTGACAATATCTCGGGGAGCTTCAGGCGGCGATCATTTTTATACATATCTGAACGTGAAATATCCCGGTAATGTCAATGAAACCACGAAACTTATTGCACAGTCACTATGCCTTGAAAAGCTAGAGATATGCAAGAATGAAACAACCCGAAATAGTCATTTGTCGAGGTGCAGCATAAAATGAAGAACAGAAAAAAGTACGAACTCCAGTACTTCTGACAAAAATAATCTAGAAGTGGTGACCGTCTAGTAACATCGGCATTTAGGCTATATCAAAAGGTTTATTACAACCCATTTCTCCTCCAGTTAACAAAACCTATCTGTTTGAACTTGAGTCATGGTGCTTCCTTAGTAGAATGCGAAAACTTTTAGTGGTTGCGGATGCTGGCATCCAGCTGCGGTGCCTTGCGCATGTTCGTGAGTCTCATTGATTGTCATCCTTTTGATCCCTACGCTTAGACAAAGGTGAAAAATAATGCTTTGAAAAAAGGACAACTGGCTAGCAGGAGCTCGTCAGTTTTTTCCTGACTGAATCAGCGATGCTGTCACTATCTCTGAGCATGCTTGCAGGTTTCCTGTTTTACGAGGGCGAACGACACGGCGCTCTTCAGCAGCATCACAGGGAACCGATTGTGATTGAGAGGCGTGTTTTGTTCTTTCTGTTGTCGGGGGCTGTTCGCACGTGTCGCCTGGTCGGAATGCAGACGGCGGCGAGCGGAAGTGAGAAATCCGGCTAGCTCGCAGACGAAAGCGCGCAGAGACGTCGTCACATGCGTGAAGGCCTGCGTGAGCGGTTGTGACATCATCTAGTGACGTAGGAAGTGCGTCGTATGTACGATAAGACGCACCGAGGAAGACAAAATAACACGTGTGTGGTTTCATGCTTCATTTTGCCGAAAAGAAGTCAGCACAAAAGAGGAATGAGTGTACTAATGACGACTTCCCCCACAATATGCGTCGCCTGACGTTGCTGTCAATTGTATTAGTTTAGAGAGGTCAGAAGGTAGGCTAAAATTGGATTTAACTGAAGAATACTTTCCGTCGAATATATTTGCGCGTCGGTTGGAGGGAGTGGGTGGGGGAGGGAGGAGGGTGTAGTGTTCTCACAGGGGCGATTGCTGCAATTTTAATTTTGGCAACTTCATTTTGATGAATGAATTGTTGTGAAAATAAAATGTCACAGTTTCGCCCTAAGGGCGAAGCAATGAATGCGATAGCAACACAGCAATGTCATACGAAGTAAGGTGAGCAGCTTTGGTAGCAATATGAATTGTAGTAAACATGAGCTGATTAAGTAAGCAGGTGTGCTGCGGCGTAAGTAGACCGACATGAAGAAAGACTCGATGACCACGAGAAGGCGCGTTTGAAACGGTTGTGTTGATGAGAAGCGCTTCCCGTGGGCAGCGCGTGCGAAGGGACACACCTGTAGCGCTGCACTGCCGACCCGGGCAGCATTGCATGTGTAGCGTGCGTTGGAAAATGTGGCCCGACTATTACTAACTGATTAAACAAGCGTGGTGTGAGCGCGCACAAACAAACATGAATAGATCACACTGAATGACTGCAGACAACGACTGTCAAAACACTGGTAGCAAGCGCATACGCCGCAGCAACGGGCGAAGGTACGTGCGGTCTATCGCTTCAACAGAAACTGAGCGGCGAATGCACGGCGCATAAAGGTCAGAGCCGTGTGGAGATAAGCGACGGTGCGAGCGAGTGACGAGCGCGGTTGTTGGCAGAGTAGAAGTGCGCCCCCCCCCTCCCCCGCTCCTTCCGGCGCTGGCTTCCCGCTTCCTTGCTTGCGCGTGGGAGATTGAGTGCGTTCGCTTTCCGTGATAGCGCGCGTCCCCGCACGCTTCCGCTCGGGCATGCGGCGCGCGGCGAACATTTTATCTATAGGGAACCTCACGGTGACGGCGACGACGACGGCGACGCCGACGGCAGAAATCCGGTTGAAGTGTCCATATAATTGCTATCGCAATAAAATTATCACTAAATTCATAAAGATCCTCTATCAGTAAACCAACTCATTCAGAAAAGAATGCGCGAGCGCCAAGGTATTGGTGCTAACGGAGAAAACATTCACCGTGCAGAGATCACCGTCATGATTCTCCGATACATTGCTTTAACCATATTTACCTTGAACGTTCTGATTAGGCTGAAAGATGAACGCAGTAGTAAATAAAAGAGAACAAGTTAGACAGAATGAATACTACTGGGATGGTAAGACTGCTGAGACATTTTTATCTAAAATTCACCGCAATTTTATCTTCCCCTATGCTTCTGCAGTTAAAATCTAATTTTCTTAAGTAAATAGAAAAATACCAGAACCGTTTAACGTGCTGCTGTTGCTTGTTTAATTGTGATGTGCCAAGCAGGAGTAATGGGAGCTGTACCTTAAAACCATCAGTTTGTTTTATGGAAACATGAGATGCTCTCTTCTGCGAGCATCTTGAGAAACTTCTTCTGACACATTATTAATCGACAACCTTGGAATGGCTAATTAAGAAATATAAGCAATGGCAAAGGATCCTATTCCTAACCTTGTACAATGTTCCAAAAAAAGGTGGGATGCTAAATAATTGTAAGAACTGTTTCACTCGGCCAAGTAAACCTATGCGCCTACACTAGGACACTATTTTGAACTGGGAAAAAATGGTCTTGGCGTGGACGCATGAGTACAAAAAAAGTTGTCGTAGTTTCACCTGAAAGGGGAAGCATCAATTGCGATAGCAAACTTGTAGAGAGCTATACGGAGTAATGATATTAGCTTTATCAGCTGTATAAACTTGGACATGCAGCAGCATCGGCAACACGCAGAACTGTTGTCGACGCCATCGGCGTTTTGCCCGCGTTCGCTCAAAACGCGTGCGGCGTTGGTGACTGTTGCCGGAGCCTCTGATATAAATAGGCACTTGGTGCCGCAGCTAAACGTCGCCTCCCTTCCCTCCCCCTCCCCCACGGCCTCTCGCGCGTCGGAAGAAGGCGCGTTTGCTCTACATATATGGTGATTGTAAAGGAGAAAAGAGACGCCTACTTCTGCAGCCCTTAAGCGAGCACGGCGCAGAACGCACGTTTGTTCTCCGCCGTGCGTTCACTCCCCGTGAAAGACGCGCCCCTCGCGCCCTTTCACTCGCACATACAGCGTTCGGCGCGCGGCTACGATTTCATCTCCAAATGACGTCATACGGAACCTCACGGCGACGACGACGGCGACGCCGACGGCAGAAATCTGCTTTTGAGTGTCCATATAATTGCTATCGCAATAAAATTGAATATGGGGTTTTACGTGCCAAAACCACGATCTGATTATGAGGCATATAATGTGGACTCCGGAATAACTTGGACCACCTGCCGTTCTTTAACGTGCACCTAAATCTAAGTCCACGGGTGTTTTCGTATTTCGCCCACATCAAAATGCGGCCGCCGCGGCCGGGATTTGATCCCGCTACCTCGTGCTCAGCAGTCCAAGGACGCATGAGTAGACAACTACATATTAAAAATAATCCTCAGATGTTACACAAGACGCACGCATACTGCAGCAGGTCAAGTGCAGTGCTGCACACATATGGTGACAATTCTAAAGCACTCCACCTCCATGTTCTTTGTAAGCAAATCGTCGCTCTTGCTTTATTGTTCTAAAACATTGTCAGTTATTTCATGGATTGAACGCGACGAGAGAAATCTAAATTTGGAACATATGTTGTCTGAATAGTGGTGTTTGAACCGAAGTAGCATGGCATGCGTTCTGTGGGCGTTGCTTTTATCAAATTTTCGAGAGACGGGGACAATAGGAGGAATTACCATAATGTAAGCTTCAGCATGTTGCAATCATATTCCTATCTAATCAAGGTCAAGAGGCGCGTCGCAAACATCACAAAGCTTTACTTGGTATTAGACGACGTCGTTCTTACCCAAATGCTAGAAACGGGAGAATTTTTACCAGCTGCTGTAAGCACAATAATGACAGAGAACTTTATTCGTCAAAGTGGAGAGCTCGTTAATGGGCTCCTCAGGAATTCCAGATGGCCGCCAGGCGATGCGTGACGGCGATCTCTTCGGCTCACTCCACGGCTCGGAGTTACACGTCTGGGCTGAGGCTAAGCCGCAATATAATTAGCACGATAAGCTAAGCAGCTAATAATGTCGTGCTGCTTATAGCTAAACAGCACGATTACGAAACGTCTTCCACAAAGAAAGCCTTTTTTTACGTCTCAGTACGTTTGTTAACGCTTCAAATTTTAAAGAAGCATTATCTATGTTAAGACACCAAAACACTTTCGCAGCAACATTAATATCCTGGCTACGAAGATTTACAATACAAGTGCACCTAGTGATGCATTCTGTTTATACGACAAACTGCTCGTTGGCACATGATTACAATCGTTAAACAGGCGGCAAACTACACTGACGCCCTACCTACATTTTTCCACGCTCCTCAAACGGAAGGATTTTGCAAAAAATATATGCTCGAAGATCCAGTATCCTTAGTGGACAGAAATTTGACGATGGATGTCAGTAGGATGCAAGTACCCTTTGATCTGCTTGAGGCGAATGTCCGAAGCGCTCGGCGTGCTTTATCGCAATGTTGTGACACGTCGTATTAACACATTCTTGCAACCACCTCCATATTTTCATACTAAGATTCCTAATGCTGTTTTCGCATAACGATTCTTTGCATCGCCAATAGCGTATACGTTATAATGTAATTGATACTACTGGTTTTTTTATAAATAACTGTAAAAACGTTGTTGTTTAGGAGATCGATACAACTCTGCCTTGCAAGTGTTCCTCATATCAAAACCACACTGAAACATAATATCGTGGCTAAGCCTGATTGGGAACAACATTTTCTAGCGCGATAAGCTCACTTCTGCAGCTTGCTTAAATGATTCAATCGATATCGAGAAGTTGCATCCCACTAGGACTCAGATGTCCTCGAAAGTGTCGCTTCGGACTGGGGCTTTTGAATATAGCGCACGGCTATCCTTGTTCTGTAAACATTGCGAACCATTTATACTGGACAAGTTACGTGCTAAAGATATTTGAGAACAGAACTTCTCTGACTACTCGAAAGAAACTTCGCGAGCCCATGTAAAAACGGAACCAAATGATGTACCACCTTTGACTTTAGTGTTTGCTTTGTATGAATGTGCATGCGTTGTGTGAATAAATGACGGCAAAACAATGGGGTTGGCACAACAACATACTTCTCAGTACAGCGTACAATCTCCATATTGAAGTACTGTCGTGTGCGCTGCTTCTGTTTGTTCTAGTGATAAGAGCCAACGTTGCTATCTGGGATGTATTGAGGTATGGCAAACTCTTGCGACAGCGCCTCGGGTCATGGGCTAGGTTTTTCCGCATTGTGTGTGCGAGCCGCGCGCTTTTGCCAGAACGTAGGGAACCTGAGTGCTAGGCGCTTACTTCTGTTATTTCACGATAAATGCGAGATAGGGGCAGGCAGACAACAATATCAGATAAGATCAGCGCAGCGCGAGCACAATACGTCTCCACCAAGACTATAGAGATAAGCATGTTCACGCAACGCTCATTACCATAAGGAATGCAGCGGCCGCATGCTGCGAGTTTTATAATTTCTATCGGATCTCATACATTGCCCCTGGCTGCACAATAGGAAAAAAAAGAGATATTATGCTTCGTTTTTGGGTTCAGTGCCACTCAGCGCGTTTCAGAAGTGTATCGCATTCAAGCAAATATACAGCGACATTCTAGCAGCAGTAATTGAAAAAAAGGTTGTTGTAGCCCCCAGCTTCCCCGCTTGCTTCTCGCAAGGAGGAATGTAGATCAGTAGCGTAAAAATCGCGAACTCCTGAAAAGCTTTACCTCATTAGAGCGGAAGGTGGTAGAATACACAAGCTAACGCACATAGAAAACATGAATAAATCGAAATAGTTTTTATAAACATTTTGGAATAATACTAGCAAATTAGGATAAGAACAATCTGCGTAGTAATAGTGCGGGAAGTGTTCTACAATTATTCATAATGCAAAAAAAAAATTAAGGTGCGCAGACACGGACATACGACATTTATAATATCAGTTATAATATACGGCATCTATAATATTAGTTCACTGCAGTCAGGGCATTTCATTCGCACTGAATCGGCCCAAAACCCTCGCAGCGAAGCGTGGCCGTCTACATTTCAATGCGCACCTTTGACCGCCTTTACACACAAGAACGGCAATAGTGCTGACATCTACAAGTCGATATCGCAGCTAATAACTGCTCTGACTGCTGTTTCTAGCATCCGACTGCATGGACAATATAAACTGAAAGAGAAGCACTCGCTGATCCATATTCCTTACAGAGCCAGGTCAAGCAATCAGAACTGAATTTTTTTTTTTTTGCGAAGCCTTACCAACGAATTTAATAGTCACACCACACGGACGGCTCAGCTAGTTACGCTAAGAGTAACGGCCTTTACTAAATGGAAAAACTGAATGATGCCGGTCAAACTTTCGAGATACTGCTAGTAAATACATGTCACTCTTTCACAGGTCTAGAGAGACCTTGCGCCACATGACTTCGCTGCTGAGTAGGGGGAACTAAACAAACGCTTTTAGGACATCAAGAACCCTCACTGCCACCAAGCTGCCGTAAACAGAATTTTAAAAAAAATCTGTTAGATACGAGTAGGTCATACAGGAGCTACATTGCAAAACGGAGAGCCTGCAACTTACGGCTGCCCATCGCGGTGGCTCGGTGACTGCGACGCTCTGCTGCTACACACGAGGTCTAGAGTGTCATTTCCGGCCAAGGCGGTTCAATTTCGACGGTGGCGTAATACAAAGACGCTTGTTCACCTTGATTTAGGTGGAAGGTAAAGAAGCCCAAGTGGTCAAACATAATGCTGATCCCTCCTCCACTATATACGGCGTTTTGCACAGACAAATGTGCAGTTATTGGACATTATCTCCCATAATTGTCACTTATTATTGCGAAATATTCCGAAGAAGAAGAATTTCGCTGATCTTGTGTGCGAAAATGAATGCTATCTTATGTATTCTGAATTCTTCCGGGTACGCTGATGGACACGACATGCTATCGCAGAGCAGTGCGCTGAAAGATAAGTATTACAATGTGTCCCCTGACCTTCTGATAACGGCTGTAAGAGTAAAAAAAAACGGCTCTCGTAAAAGTAGGACGATTGTTCGGTTCATTATTTACCCTAGCAAGCAGATTGCCCTAGTCAATCTCTTTGAAAAGAAAGCTGCAACAGCAGGAGAGAACCATGATAATTGCAAATTATACATCTCTTCGCCACTGTGCGATGTCCAGGCACGTCGCCGACACGTTTATGCCTAGAAGCTTTCGTAAATAGAGGTGGCACTCAACATTCGGTATGCGTTGCGCTGCCAAAAATTGGCGGTAATAAAAAACGGGAAACTTTGCGCAAAAGCCGGCTAAAAAGAATTACATGGTAGTGAGCGTTCCTTGTAGTTTGTATGGACAATGTTTTTGAGGAGAAAAAAAAACTATTTATTACTGCTGTGGTCATCAGCAAAACGTCATTGGTAGTTGCTGGCCATGACGAGGAACGTAGACTTTCAATGAATAAAATAAAAATACATACCTGAAGCTCATGATGAATGCGCGGGCGTATTTGTCTCTAGAGCGCTATTAACATTGGCACTTTTCTCAGGAGCGTCGGCGGAAGCATAGCGAGAATTAAGCGAAACACTCAATATTTGGCTGTAGCAGGCTTAAGTTATTCCCAAACGCATCCCTTAGCTTTGATACGCAGAGAATGTGTGTTCTGAATAGAAAGAAATCTGTTTTGATTTCAAATTCAGCTTGGAATAAATCAGGATGCTTGGCATCCCGTAGCAGAACGCTCGCCATAAGGGACGCGATAGTGCGGATAGGTGGGCTCAGAATCAATTTAGAGCACTTCATGTTTTTTGTGGTCCCCTAAATGTAGGTGCATGAGCATTTTCTGCATACTGTCTTCGTTGGTAACAAAAAATATACACAATTCTTGAAATAATTTTATGAAATTTGGCGAAAACTTAGCCTTGGAACAAACGCCTACAATCTAGAACAGTTGGCAGTTGGGCTAGTTGGTTTTCCATAACTGAACAAGAAACTTGGCGCAATAAAAAAACACAAACACAAGAAAGGCAGACAAAGACAAGCGCTTGTCTTTGTCGGCTTTTCTTGTGTCTGTGGTTTTTTTATTGCACCAAGTTACTTGTTCATTTGCCAACAATCTAGAACCGGAAAGAAAGACTGATGCATGAAACTGTTACAGAGTTCTCTAGAAGGTCCGCACGCGTGTTTTCTGTGCTGAACACCGATACTCGGTTATCCACGTTCGACATACCACCCGCAGCCGCGTCGGCACAAACGTGCTCAACACTATGCAATCTGGACTTCCCCAGGGTCAACGCGAAACAATGAACAGTCGGCAACACTCCCTCCATCCCTGACATGTCTTGCAAAGGCCGCGTATCGGACGCCTATAGTCGCGTGCGCCGTGTGACACCCAGTAAAGGCGAGAGTACACTGCTGCCTCCTCCGCTGCGGCTTCCACATCCCTTAGGCGAGCGATTGTGGCACGCGCGTTGCCGGTGCGCCGCGCAACGGGGGACTGGCCCAACAGCTCCGGCTTCGCGTCACCCCGCGCGCGCTTGAAACTTTATCTCCCGGTGCGCCTGTCGACGGGACGGCGAGAGGGAAGGCATGCTTGGCACCCTCCTCTCAGCGGTCGTATATATGCAAAGCCGCTCTATTCGGAAGATCAGGTGGGGTCGTGGCCGATCCGGTGTGGTTGACTTCATGTTGCCAGAGGGTGGTAGTTGAGAAAAGTTACCATATTTGCAACTTCCGCTGTGGTGCCGGCAGTGAGAGGGTTGCACCTATTGGCAATGGCCTTCGGCTTTGAAATGGTGAAACGAAATCTCCTTATCCTGGCTACTGTTACATCATATGTAATAGTGACAAGTAACGCGCAGGTAAGTGTATTTTTCTTCTGTGCCCTTATGTTTGAGCGGTTCAGGTGGCCTTCTATTTCGACATTCTAAACCCTAATTCCTGCATTCGATTTAGTGAAACACTGCTTCCGTTGTCATAATTCACCAATGACCAGTGAGGAAAAATGTCAATGTTACTGTACTTCAGCGTGCGTAAAGGTGCAGTGTGAATATAGAACCAAATCACATACGTAGAACGTGGCCCTCTGTGCGAACTTTTATTGCTAATCAATAGACTTGGTTCGCAAGGGACGTTAAATTTTTTAGCTTAAAAGAGAATGCGGCTGCATCTGTTTCAAGTGCTAATTTACGGCACTTATTTTGAATGTTAAACAAAGCGAAATGGAATAAAGGATCCCCTACTCAACGTTGCATTTCTTGGTTCAGCAGCTGAAAGAACGGAAGTATTAGGGCGCTTCTGCTATCTAACCGCATTTCCGTATGCGGCAGCGTGATTGAAAAGCTCTTGGAAAGTGCGATAGGATGCGGAGATCACTGCACAGTGCAAAGTGGAAGTTCTCGGAGAAAGGAGCTCTATTCTTCTTGACACTATGACCGAAAAATTTGTTTGGCACAATCTACGCGCGTCGGCTAATGTGCAAAGAAAAACAAAAACAAAAATGTGCTTTACTACACGAAGGCTGATGACGAATTGGTTTTGTGCTTTTATGGATAATAAAATGACGCGCATTGTACAGAACGGAACGATTACGTATTTTATTATAGTGTCCACATCAGCGAACATAGATTTGTCCACTGGGACGAGATTTCGTAAAGCAGTGTTGGATTAATTTTCTGAACATGGCACTAAA
Source organism: Dermacentor silvarum (assembly GCF_013339745.2). Taxonomy (NCBI): domain Eukaryota; kingdom Metazoa; phylum Arthropoda; class Arachnida; order Ixodida; family Ixodidae; genus Dermacentor; species Dermacentor silvarum. The sequence goes on from NC_051162.1 coordinate 100,513,288, forward strand.
ATGATACAAAAATGTAGCTAAATGTTTCTGCAAAGCCGCTAAAACTATCGCGAATGCTTTTGAGTGCATTTTAGGTCGCGTATGCTTTTTGTAACACTGTAATAAAAGCTAACGTGACCTAAATATTTTACCAAAACGTCTCAGGTTTCTCTCGGGTCCGTGTCAGATAGGATTGGCAGTGACCGTACGAAGGGTTAATTGGTGTACTTCCATATCAATGGGCGATGACCGCTGAATTCGGTGTTTACCTTCTTTTTGTGAAGTTACAAATTCAGCATAATACAAAAGAACACGAATAATATGATCTCTCTAACACGCAATGGCACACGGTCCACATTATCCTTGCATATATATCTTCTAGGTCTTGGCGATTTTGAATGGAGAGCTAAATTGTGCGGCTGTCACTGGGTAGCACATTTTTTTGTATATCCTGCATTTCTTTCCTCAGATATCGTCAAATAGGGGGCCTAGAGAGTAGTCGAGCAATTCCTGACGGGCCCTTGGCCCTCATTACGAAAATACACAACAATTTATTATGATGTGTATGTTACGTTGAATATGTTAGCATGGCGTTACAATTCGGTGACCTTTATGCATGTCAAATGCTAAGTTTCCGCCCCTTGAACTACCTGAAATCTCCGCGCAGCACTAATTTTTCAAAGGCCATGAGATTGGCTTGAACAAGCCCGGCCGCTCCAATATCCGCGCCTTTTTATAGTCGAATTGTCCTATTATTCATCGGCTGCGTTCTAAATATTACCATAAAAATGAGCGCAATGGGTCTTGGTAAATTTATTTGCTGCACCTCGTGCTAACGTTCGCCAGTGGAGCGTACTTAGTGAAAGAGTTGAACTGACAGCTTTAAGACCAATTGAATTTGTTTTTGTAAAGACATGAAAAAAAGCCTGCATTTTGCGAGCGCACTGTAAATCCCATGAAGCTGACCGTGCCGTGAAGCAGTCTGAAGACTACCGATGTGAACGCAACCGTCTTGTCAACATGATCACATAGCACATACGTCATGCAGTCAACTTCAGCCGCTTACGTGGAGCTCTTACATAATAAACTGCGTTCTAGAGGGCCATTTTCAAAGGAATTGCTCGAACTTCGAAGTTGCTAAAATATCGCCGACTGTTCTCTCTAGCACCTAAAAAATTCTCCCCTCTCGCTAAATATAAAAACTTGTCATAGAAACTGAAAAGAAATTATACCCTCAATCCAGCGGCAAGATCGCAAAAATGACTGCACTGTCCGAATGACGACAATGAACTTTTCTACGCAGACATAGCTTGCGCAATTCTTATAGCTTATAGCTATAAGATTATACATAGCTTGCACATAAGCTTTACATAGCTTGTACATGGCTTGCGCAATGCTTAGCCACGAGCACGGAAACATGCCTCAAGATATAGCAAATAATATTGCGATACATTGAATCAAACACGTGTTTTCTGAGAAGAGACGAGTACAGCATAGCAATAAGCAGGCTTAGCCATTAAAAACGGGGTTGTCATTCCACAATAAACATTTAACCTTGCATCGGTGGTGAAAATTCCACAATAAACATTTAACCTTGCATCGGTGGTGAAAAATGAGTTTTTACTTTTCTTCCATTCATCTTTCTTTGCAGGACCGTACTTGCCCAGAGCCTTCCAACCTTGACGCATCGAATGTAGCTTACAATTCCATCACGTTCCGTTGGGATGTCACAAAGTGAGTTAGTGCCCTCGTGGACCGTAATTATTTTGCCAGTGAAGTTGTTTATCGAACTTAAATGAAACTATGTGTTTTATTCACCCAAGTGGGTCACGTTTCATGCACAGCGAATAAATAAAGGTGTTAATATAGAAGTAATTCAATGGTAAAGAAAACTTGTGGTAATTTGCAACTAAAATGCGCTCTATTTTTCACTCTGACTTGACTGACCGTCTCTGGGGTAGCGGAGTTATTTATTGTTTCCACTTGATACTATTGGGTGTGTGTGTGGGGGGGGGGGGGGGGCGGGGGTAGTGGAGGGATCACACAAAAATACTTTAGGATTCGTGAGGCCCGTCGTTGTGAGATCTTGCCATGGTAAGTAGCGGCGATGCTGTCAGAATTTCAGCTGTCACTTGGTGAAAGTAAAGCGTCACGCGGAGAAATGGCCATTGCGATTTGCGGAAACTTGCGCGCGCCAAAGGTTTGTACGATGAACGTATGTAAACTGATCACATTGATAACTGGTCTTTCACCGAGATTGGTAGTGTACCAAAGGCAATACACTTCTACATTTGAGATTCTGACACATTCTTCAATAGAGGCAACGAACGCTTTTAGGGCAACTCAGCCCAACGGTGATAAGAGACCGTTTTTCTGTAGCTCACGTAAATGTAGCTTGTGGAATGGAATAGTAGGTTGCAATGTGAGGAATGTTTCTGTTGTAATTTGGTAGTATTAAACGCTCCATATAAGTGCCGAGTAGCGAAAATGTCTCGTTTGTTTGCGCAACTTGACTGCCTCAATGTTCTGGTGTAGAAGGCTTCTGAAATTGTGTAGGAATGTATTGCATTGTTAGCTTAAGTACGTCTGGTTAGTTTGCCTGAGCGTAGCTGTCTGCTTTTGGAGACGCACGCTCCTCATACGTCAGCATTGCAAGACATCCACGAGCACTTTGTAGACGATCTGCTACTTAAGTGCGTCTTAGTATACAGGAATGGACAAACAGTATTCTGTAAGGCCGGCAGATTTCTGCGTCTTTATCTTTAAGTGTACATTTCAGAAGATTTGATTTTAGGCAGTAGTTTTGTATGCACAGTTCCGCATTAATGTCCTAATATGCAGCACTTTTCTTTGTGGTTTCTTGTTGCTTTTTTTTTCTTTTTCGTTCTTTCTTGTCGCGAACTCTAGGACTGTTTGCCCAAAAGTTGCAATGTTACAATTGTTTTCATGGCAATAAGGTGCTCATTGACGTGCCAAATTATATATATAACATTTTTCTCCTCTCCATGATCGGTGATGAATTCTGTGTTGATGTTGTTACCATTGCTCGTGCAAACCTTTTGATACCCCTCCCACATGGCCAGAAGCTTGGGCTGGCATTATTTTGTAAAGAAATAAAAATAAATAAAATCTAATATCAGGCAGCTACTCTTTGTGAGTCAGACGCATGGGTCGTCTTTCTGTACGTCATAAACCGCTCATTCATTGGTCCGGAGCCGTAGACAGTGGAAATACAAAAAGTTGCAAACAATTACCTCTTGGCTACCACTATATTCGAATGCAGGATGCAAAACAGCATTTAAATGATACGGGGAAAAGAATAACACACACAAACCACCAGTTGATCTGCCCGCTGCTTCTTGCCCAATCAATTTAAGGCGCTGTCTTAAAGGAGGCTTTTTTTTTCTTAAATGGTGAAATGCGTCAGGGGTAAAAAAAACAAATAGACGCGAAATATCTTCACTTTATCCCATGAAAACTGGCCATGTCATCGAGCTTCAATGGGTTGGTTTTATATTTAAATCGTAGAAGACAACTTTTGCTTCTGAACGCCGTAGTGTAGTGTGTTGGGGACATTGCGAAATGGCGTAAAAATAGACGGTGTTGAAGGCTTGAGTTCAATTGGACACTCAGTTGTTCGCCCATATTATGAACGCGATCCATGCTTGCATGACCTTCTACATAAATTGTCATTGCGTTATCCTGCTACGAAAGTACCAGGACAAGTTGGCATCATTTTTTTTCGGTTATCAAACATGACGCCAACGCTGCACTTGTACACTGGCGCCGCAGTATTTTGTGCCAATGTCATGACTTTTACATCTTAACACTATGGTGCATTGTGCAGATACATATCAAGCCCTGTACACTGCACATGCATGTCATTGGGAAACTATGGTGAGGCATGTTCGGCCAGCAACACGCCGAAAGTCTGCACTACTGGAGTGGCCGGCTACACCAGGGCACAAACGAGCCTCAACGTTTACACCAACTACACGCTGTGCGTGCAGACGCAGTGCTCCGCAGCGAACTTCTCCACTGCCATATGCAGGACCTTCAGGACGTCGCCTACAGGTTCGTTGCGATACTTGCTCATACCAAAAAACTCAGGCCAGAAGGAACACCAAAGCCTTCGGTAAACGTATGGAAAGTCGGTTTCGCGGTAAAGTGTAAAATCAATAAAGATACGCCAAAAATAAAGGCATGCTGCTGCACCCGAAGGAGTTGCGAAACCGCAATGTAGCTTAGCTTGTTAGGTGAATCTCTCAATTTCGTGGCCCCATTAAATATTATTGTTCTGCGTGAGACATTCACGGAATCACTACAGTTCGATTGATTCGTTCACAGAATAAAGGCATGCTTATTCTCTCTTCAACAAAAACAAGGTAGGATTACATAGCCTTTACGGAATTGCGTTTTTAAAGCTGACGTTCCTCGTACGTGTTTACCAGTTGAGAATGTAACAGCTCCTCAATGAATGATGAGACGCAGGTTCGAAACAAGCATTACAGATTTATAACGTTCGAAAAAATATATAAAAATCTTTTTCTTGTTCTTCTTTCGGATGATATTGCTTTTTTATGCCCTACAGCCATTCCATAACATTGTAAATACCAGTTCTGGCTCAGATATTGAACAAGCACTGCTCTCAAGTCATTATAAAGCTTTGTGGGCACAATACTGTTAAACTAAGAACCCTTACTGTATCAAGCATAATCATGCAAGGACACCCTAAACAAGTGCGTAAGCAGCTTGTACTAAGAAAAGGAAGAAACTTGAAATGTTAGTTCGAACAATTACTCTTAGTAGCACTGTTGCTGATTTTACTCAGCATAGTAGGCGGGTGCAATAATTAATTTTTAATTTTTCTCTTCTTTCTGAACTAGCCTTCAAAAGATTTAATTGCCAGTTGAGTGTGTACCCGGATGTTCAACTTCAAAACAGTTTATTATGCGTGTTGCTTCCTGATGTTTACATGCCTGTATCATGCAAGCGTTGGCTCATTGTACCTCGCATGTGAGAACCTGAACAAGCATTCCCAGGTGTACTACAGAAGCAACGTGTTGACTGGAAAATGAAACGTCAAGTGGTTATCATTGCAATATTGAGCTCTGTCCGCGTTCGCTTCCTTCTCTGCTGCGTCGCAAATGTTGATATTTCTTGCCAATCGCATGCATTTTCTTTTTCATGTTTCCGTAAACATAGGGAAAGATCTTAGTAAATATTACATCTGGTGAGAACAGACCACGCTGATGCTTTCCCCTCAAGTTTGATCTCTTCACTTGCTTAAGATGTCATGGTTGTTTTTCATAAGACGTCATAGTGTAACTAACTGCTCCGAAATTTTCAAATACTTTCACACCTAATGTTACAACGGTGAACATTCGTGTACAACCATGCAAGATATGTCATTGGAGTACTCATCAAAGTATCCGATAATCTTTTCTTGAGTTTCTGTGTGCTTTTGTCCTCGCTTCAATCCTGCGTTACTGCACACTCTGAATGTGTAAATACTTGTTGCCCTACAGCGCCCGGTCAGCCATACCAGATCTTCGCTACCAAGCACAGCCCTTCTTCCCTCGACATCAGTTGGCGCTTCCCAACGGCACTGAACGGGCCGCTGGACGGTTACCGTATCCGTTGGTGTCAGACATCCAGTTGTGTGCCAAGTCAGGAGATACTTCGTGGGAACGAATTGCGTAATTTTCGAGTCACAGGGCTGCAACCGTACCGCCAATACAATATCTACGTGTCCGGCTTCAATGTGGATCCCTACAGCGGGCAGACCCTCTACGGAGCCGAGGCATCACTCAGCGAGTATACCCTTCCTACATGTGAGTTACCAAATGGAATCACGTTACGACGGGGTGTTTCGTACCTCGCCGTTGGGAATTGGGTTATAAATTAAAGTCATTAGTGCTACACAGTTGAGTATCTTCTAGTAACATGATGCCTAAAAGCACGTCTATAGGTTCCTTAATCTGACCCTCTAATAAACTCAGTGCGGTTCCCGAGGTGGAACATTGAAATGCTGGCAAACTCTGCACTTATCTCTTACTTCCTATATCCACTAAAAATTGTATTGGCGGTGATTCTAGAACCGTCTTGTCTGTTATACGAGCCTCTGAAGTGAATAATCAATCAGAATTTTCGCTTGGGACAGCAAATAATTCCTAGCATTTGCATTGCTTAGTGTCATGTTGTGCGAAGTTTTTTTGCGTGGCATGTATTTATAGACTCCTAAACCACAGAACAAACAGCAAGGGTGGAATAGACGCACATTTGTCCACCGACAAATGGGAAGTAGCAGTTGTCATTAAGTGAGTGGATGCTATATGACACCACAATACCACGTTGCAGCAAGTAATTAGACTACACGACTCGCATCTGTTCCTTCCAGCGAAAGTTTCTCATCGAACAAATAAAGCCGCAATAGTTGAGCAAGAATGAGAACGTCACAGAAGCAGTATGGAAAAGAAACACGCATTTTTCTCTTTAAGTGGCAGATACAAGCTATCTGAATTACTTTTTCTCGTTAAACGTCTTTCAATCCGGTCAGCATAGTGGGTAGCTTGCTAAAAACGCATCTAACGAACACATGTAACACTAATTATCGCTGACTATTGCGATAGCAATTATATGGACAATCCAGCGTATTTCTACCGTCGCCGTGATGTTCCGCATAAAGTCCAAGGGCAGTAACACCATGACTGCGTGCCGTATGCGGTATGTACGAGTGAAAGCGCGTGAGGGGAGCCGACGATCGCGGCTTAGTCTGGCGCCATATGCGCACATTCAAAATTCCAAATGCGCTCATCTGGTCCGAGGCAGCATATTTTCTGGAGATCACGTTCAACACCTCGGGGCACATTAGCGATAAGGCCGATAAAATATGAACGAGGGTGCGCTGTTTTTGTGCTTTTTTTTGGTAGCCTGCGCTCTTTATGCAAAGTGCGCATATGAGCTTAGTACAATGGGGTATCTGAGACACCTGATGAGATAATGGTGGCACCATTGTGTTCCTTATCTTGACTTGCTAATCAGCACAAGTAATATGAAGAAGAGATTTATCTATGGCGTTATCTGAATCTTCCTGCTCAAATAACTCGATTATGGAATCACACCATTTAGTGATTCAACAACCTAGTGGGAAGCCATTCTATGTAGTCTCCTAATGCCTGCAGCGGTTTGAAAGAGATAAGACAAGTGCCAATGTGTTTTTATCTCACGCATGTGGGGCCGCATTTCAACAATCTCCCCATAGACTTCTGATATGACGCAAGCCTACAAGAAACTAAGCTCCAGCCATTCAAGACAGAGTTGCCAATTCTCTGCAGTCAAACTCTAAGCAGAACATATTAGAGCATATCCAAATCTTTCTCGTTATAATAACATACGTTGTCTCTAATGAGTCCGCGACACGTCTCAATGCCATCGCCTTATATGACATAGCAGCTTAGTGACCACTTCGGTGCGCAGAATGACATTGTTCAAAAATGAAATCTTGTCGCCTCAAGGTTATGCTGTGAATTCAACATTTGGCGATTCCAAATGTCATACTAATTTGCATGCAGTGTTTCTGAGCACATTGCCGTGCGGCTCCGGTTGGTCGCACAGTCGAGGTAACTGTATGAATGGCAATACAAAGGTGTGCCAAAAAGGGCTACTTAGAGCTGAACATCTGATCATTCCTAAAAAGACAGATATGAACTTTGGCCAATGATGACACGAGAAAAGTATCATTTACAAAGCACAGCAGTTGATTAGGTTAGGCTACCCAGCGCATTCAGGCATCGATAGGTAGCATATAACTGTGCCAGTTCATTTAAACAAATGTATGAGACAATTATAGTTACCCCCGCATGGTGAGAGGTGAATTAAAACCGTACTGACGACAGCATAACGGAGCGAATGGGAGCCGGAGTTCAGACTCCGTAATTCGAGGTGCAAGTCGAGCCAGTAAATTATACAAAACATAAGCGACGTTTCTATTGTTCTGTTGCCAACTTATCATATGAACATAAAGCAATAGCACGATAATAAAGCTAGCCAGAAGCAGTAATAGATGGACACAGGAGTCTCGACTTAAATAAATAATTAATAGGTTTTGTTTGATATCTTGTGACAATGGGATGCGTAGGTTTGGCTATTTATCCTCTCCAGCATACACCAATGTTACTGCACCCTAGCCTTCTCACACAACACTTCCTTTCAATTGTGGGTACAGTTTTACCGTCCACAAATTTTCCTCCGCAACACATTGTCATAGCACACAATGCACAATAACACTGCCTTGTGCATGGTTGACACCTATCTTCCCTAAGAAAACACTTCGCACAGCCGTTTCGACTTAATTCCCAACTTAATCTTCGTAGTTTCGCCGAAGAAGCTATTAAAGAAGTGTGATATAAAGTGTTGCCTTCTGGAGTTGTTGGGGGACTTATGCTGCATTTCATTTCAGAAGATATTTTTAAGGGCATACCCACGCACACACACCAACGCGCGCATATATATATATATATAACTTAAATCTGTCAAGCGTATTTGGAAAGATGGGGAGCACAACTTCGCGGTTATCTTAGGTTTATTTACCCAACAGTTTCGGTCAGTGGCCAAAAGAAAGAGAAAAGAGAGAGAAAAAGAAATAAGTAAAAAGAAACATGAGGGAAAGAGCCGATAGCCAGAGAGATTAGTTATTGGTACCAGGGTTCTTCACGGCGCTTTCCTGTTATCATTAGCAGTGGACAGGTTTTTTACACGACGATTCACCTTTCGATTCACCATCGACGGGGAATCGTCGTCGATCATGTAAAACACCCATAAAGGGGACCGTGTCCAAGATCTGTTCACTGCCAATGATAACAGGAACACGCCGTTAAGAACACCGTTATCAACAAGTAATCTCTCTGGCCATGGGCTCTCTGCCTCACGTTTTTTTTTTCTTTTTCTCTCTCCTTTCTCTGTTTTCGTTGGTTATTTATCTACTTGAAGATATAAAGAAACTGGTGCAAGAATTTCCTGTATCCATTGAAAAAGGGCGGTGCACCGACCAACACTGTTGAGTAAATAAACCTAAGAGAACTGCGAAGTTGTGCGCCTCAACTTTATATATATATATATATATATATATATATATGGAGGGGTCGAGCTTTTGATTTGGACTGAGGCTCAGCTCCGTGGTGAATGAGGAGCATCCCGTTCATTGTAAGGGTACCATAATGATGTCTTTGGATATTAGGACATTTGACATCACTAATCATCTAGTTCATGAGCTCATTAGAGAGTTTTAGAATAGGGGCCCCAAACGTTTTGAGGTCCTACAGAAATAGCGTCGAAGCCACCGCGCATGCGCGAGACGCACACTGTGTTTGGGTTTTGCGTCGGGCACGCGATTTCACTGATTTCGCGGGAGCCCCAATAGCTGCCCCCAAAGCTTTGTGTCAACAAACACGGCGGCGGCCATCGAAGCGACGGCTCTAACCGAGCACCAAACTGCATGGGCTCGATTCGTGGTAACGCGTGATGTTTGTAAGCTAGCAGAAGTGACTGCGGTTATCGCTTTCTCTCAACTAACTTGTGTAATAAAGATTGATTCATTAGACACCACTGATTCCTAATTCGATTGTCGGTTTAATGGCTCGTAGACCTAACATGGATTAACTTGGCTGGTGAAGGCAGGTAAAGTTGGCTACTCAAAATTAAGCGCAGCAAATCGCTTGCGGCTAATAGAATAACCTCTAAGTTGTAATTAAACGAAAAACACGAAAGTCAAAATTACTCTTCTTATTACAAAATCGTATACTTTATTTTAACATTTTTTTCTTTGACGCCGTAGTGCCTCTGCAAGCGCCATGACGCTATCCACAAACGAAAAACTCTTCGCTCCCGCATGCTCCAACGCTAACACCCACACAACTCTTTGTGGCCCCAAACTATTGGAGCCCCTATTCCAAAACTCTCTATTAATACGATACTTTAGCATTACGCTGCCCAAAACAGTATTTCAAAAAATTTACACTGCATCATCTGCTACTACGTTACAGACCCCTCCGAGCCGTCGCTCTCCTTCACAAAAGTGTCGACGTCGCAAGTGAACGTCGTTGTGGGTGTGCCCAAATACACGAACGGCCCCATCAACGGATACGTGCTGACGTGGTGCCCCAAACTCCGCTGCTACGGTGACTACGTGAGCACGCGTGAGGTGCTGCAGCCCAACGCGGGCACGCAGTCGATTACCGGACTGCAGCCGTGGACAGAGTACGAATTCACCGTGAGCGCCTTCAACATTGTCCCCACTGACAGCGAGCGAGCGTACAGCGAAGAAGTGAAGGGGACTGTCGTGCCCATGCCCTTCTGTAAGTCACCGGTCGATGATTTTTCAGTGCCTCACTTGTGAAATATAAGCATGCTAGCAGACCGTCAAACTTCGTAAATACTACATTATTCCTTGCTTTATAGAAACGCAGTAGGCTGATCAATCATTCCTGCAAAGTAAAGTATCCTCCTACCAGCAGCCCATTTCTGGAAGTATCTTGCTGCTGCATATTTTGACTTTTCGGGCCCCAAAATTTCTTTACAGTTTGTGCTACCAAGTAGTTTTTGATGTCATTACTACTCTTTGAAACAATATAGGAACGCAGAAAACGCATACGCAAGAAAACTCTATGAGTAATCACTAAACTATCCACATTCTTAAATGTTTATTTTCGTAATTTTGACTGAAGGTTTGATTTCCGATAGTTAATTAAAAATAAACATATGGATAAGCAAATCGAACCCCAAAATGCGCGACAGTGCGATCAAAATTATAATTTTACCTTCTACTGTGCACAGCTCCCGGTGGTCCACTGAACTTCAAAGCTACTCCCTTGAGTTCATCTTCAATGAGGCTGACATGGGACCTGCCACCACGTTATGACGTCACTCCTTCGCACTTCCGCCTATTCTGGTGCACCGGAGGAGACAAGAACTGCTTCAACGCGGACGTCGGCAATGTGCGGGAGGCGGTAATCTCACCACTGGCTCCGTACACAGAGTACCGCTTTATGATCAAAGCCCTCGCGCAGTTTTCCTCACCCTGGCTAAACAGCGCTATATCAAGCACCAGCGTGAGGACATGGCCTAGTGGTGAGTAGAATTTTTAAATAATGTGAGTTATGCTGTAACTTTTAAGATATTGCCCATGTTAAACATCAAATTTGTTTGAGCGTGGGTTGATGCAATTTATGTTTTAATTTGAGAAGTCATCACACAACTTGTGCACTTGGAACGAATGGTAGCATGCACTTCGTCGTCTCCATGCTTCGTCATTGTACGTTCATCATTGCTGTGGAACCTTGGCGTTATTCACATTCATAAGGCGTGTGCTGTGTTGGAGCAACAGTGTGACTCCTAGCCTACTCAGTGTCGTATGATGGGCCTGCGAGGTCTCCGGCACAGAGCAACGTGCTACACTGGACACCGTACAGGCAATGACAAAGCTTGTGAGAACCGTATTTGCGGCGCTTTGTGAGCAGTGTGCTTACCTTCATTATAAAGTGCTTGTCTACCACGGTGTCTATGAATACTTCTCGTGGTGGAACTAATATTCCATGCAGAAATTGTATTAGCATTTATTTTCCGTGAAAGAATCTCGAGCAATTTTTGACATGTTTGAAAGCAATAAGCAGCAGTAGCATAATCTACACTCAGTAGGCTATAGGTTGCACGAATGTTTAAGTAGACCCTGTTTAAATGAGAGAATATTGTAAGGATGCTTGTATGTGTAGTCACACTGCATGTAAAACAATTTCCCCAACGGAACATGCTGAGGAACGGCTACAAAGAGAATTGGGGTGTGGACCGCGGTAAAATCAAAGTTAGGCTATTAGTGATAATATGATTGCTCCATTCGTCAACGCTATTCCTTAATTGAAAAAAAGATTATTTTGATGAGTTGGTTACATTATCGAGCCTAAGATTGTACATATTAATTGAGAATATAGAAATGACGAAGAGAGTAAAAATGCACAACTTATTGTTTTTATCAAAATGCGGAGATTGCGATAGTGAGCAAAAGCTGGGCGCCGCTTTTAGGAATCGGAAGTACTGAAAGCTAGGTGAGTGGTACCATTTCATAATCATGCTTTCGGTTCCGAACGAAATAAACAGACGATGCATGGCACGGAATAAATGACGTGTGCTGAAATATTGCGTTCGTGTCGGCTAGTGCTTTCGATTGGCCGTGTGTTTCTTGTGCAACGGAAAGTATCAATTTAAGCTTTCAAGTGGGCGCTTCCTTGAATACGTATTTCCATGAATCTCGATCGCTTTAAAATCAAGCAGCACGTAGTGACATGCTTACATGTCCTAGCGACGACTACATTCCAGCGGCGAGCGAATAATTTGTCAGGTACGTACAATGAATCTCGAAACATGCGTCCAGCCCACCTGCTGTTAGAACAAATTTATTAAACTTCAACGAGGAAGCGGTAGATCACTCATTGATAGTACGCGGGGTTTAAGACGGCCACAAGCCGTCTTTATGGGCTCTTAATAAATAAGGGCCAATAATTATCCCCTTTGTTGCCGTAGGTATACGACTTAATGTTATGAACTATATCGGCTTTCTTTTTCTTGGAACGTTTAGTGTTTAATTAGGAAGTAAGTCCCATGCGTACTCTTGCAGATCCCAGCAGACCAATGGAACTCAAAGTGGTACGAACAAAGGCGACGGCGGTAGACGTCTCTTGGAAGGCGCCGCTTGATCCTGCTGGTCCTTTGGCCGGATATCGCGTGCGCATATGTCCTGAGCTTGGAACATGCCCCGCTATCGGACTCATCAGCCGTCACAAGACACTTAACAAGAACACGCAGAACCACTCATTCTACGGCCTGGAAGCGTACGCGAAATACCAAGTGCAAGTCAGCGCCTTCAACAACCTTCCGGACGAAAAGACTGCTGAGGGGGACGTGGCTGCCATTGCTGTGTCTACGACACCAAGTGGTGAGTTCAATTGTGATCTTCCGAACGGAGGTCGTTTCTCGTTTCGCGACAGCTTATAGACCAATATCAAACTAACAAAAGTACGCCATTATTCCAGTGGCATAAACGCTGAATTTATATGCTGCAGTAGATTAAGAAAAAAGAAAGTTATTTTCACTCACACACCCGCGTTATTGGGCAAGCGTACATAACCTTGACTCTAGTCACCATATGTCGGCGCAACCCATGCCTGGATTCCAAGTTTAAAGATGTTAAAGCTTACGACTATATCACTGGTGCCGAGCATGTGATAAGAACAGTGCTATCATGGCAGTTCATTCGCTTGTTCCCGCAGTCATCGGCAGAAAATGGCCTGTATCCTGCAACTGCGGAAAGTTCTTGTCTGCACATGCGCCTGATAAGCTACATTTACATGAACTGGACAAGAACTCATAGAGACAAAATCTGGTTTGAGACAGCCCGATTTGGAATCGTTTGCGTGAACCGATTGGAAGAATTTACGGATACCTGACGTGCATAAGCTTTTGTCATAATCATAACCTGCGTCGAGGTCACATATAAGAAAACGTTTCCGATTATTCGTGGCTACTTTCGAACCACTGACCCAACGTCTGTTTTTACATGTACACACACGCTTGAAATCGGTCGGGCTAGACCAGCGTACTGGTGCAGTCGGGCTGGTTCTGCTCGACTAGGCGCTCACTGAGCCCGACCGGCTAGCGTTGACGTGAGCGCAACAGGCAAATCGTAGCCCTACAAGCGCATTTGACTCATTTGTGTCGGGTGCATGGGAACACGTGTCCTCATAGAAAGAATAACAAAATCGTATTGATAGCCTAGTGGTTAGATTGGGCACAGCGACGAACAAAAGGCTGAAAAAATGAAGAAACTTGATCGTATCTCAAAGAGATAAACTTGCCCCGCCCCTCCCCTCCCCCCCCCCCAAAAAAAAAACAATGTAAGAAAACACACACAAAAAAAGAAAACTAAATCGAAGAAGCAAAAGTAAAAGAAAAACTTCGGGGCTGTTTCTCTTTATTCTGTTGCCTAACGTGCCATGATGATCGAAGCGCGATTCATGAAACATATATAGAGACGCTGGTGAGTTCAATGGTCCATAATAATGTGGTATTACATGCCAGTTGTATTATACGGAGTTGGGCAGGCCATTTAATGCGTAGGGTGGATAACCGGTGGACCTTAGAGTTACAGAAAACCGGTGGACCATTAGAGTTACAGAACGGGGGCAAAGAAAAGGGAAGCGCAGTCGAGGACGCCAGGAAACTAGGTGCGGTGATGAAATTGGGAAACTTGCAGGTTGAAATTGGAATCAGCAAGTGCAAGGGCAGGGGTAATTGGAGATCGCAGGGAGAGATCTTCGTCCTGCAGTGAACATAAAATAGACTGATGATGATGATGGTGATAATGTGCCAGTTGGTTTTTTTCATGCTGGGTAAGCGAGAACTTGATTTGTGAACCCATAAATCATTATCTTGCACTATGTGTACTCATCAAACTCGAAATAGGTAAGGCCATAGGCGTAAGATTGTGTACGTATTTCTTGTCAGAAAGTCACTTTTCTGCACCCCTGAGATTATTAAAATATGAATGAGTATTCGTAGAACGACGAACATCCACAAAAAAAAAGAACACAGCACCATACTGATGCAAAGGGTGCTACAACACTGATGGTGCCGCTGGTACGTATATTCTAGCTCTGCCTGTGGTTCAGCCTACAGAAATGATATTGTGAAAAAGTAGTACTGCCGTGGTGAAATGTTTGACTATCTTTTTGGCAATTCTTTCTTGCATGCATATTTTTCTACATTATATTGTTTGCGTTCTCTCTCCATATGCCTTCCCCGTGAAGGGCTATGGTATAAGTTAATCTTTTTACAGCATGCCGTATACATATCTCGTATGTTGAATGTGGTAAAGCGGTAGTCACATGTATTTACATTAAGTTGTGGTATCTAAGAGTGCTGATGGAGCATACTATTTTGTTCTTTCTTTTTCGGCAGAGCCAAGCGAGCCAACAAGCCTGGTCGTCAAAACAATCGGCAGCACAGTTCTTTTGGTAACATGGCAGCCTCCAAGCCATAAGAACGGGCCAGTAAAGGGCTACAACGTCAGCTGGTGGAAGAGTGGTGGCGCTTCAACACACGATGTGGAGGACCTGTCCACTGGCGACAGTGCCTTTGTCGCTGGCGAAGCAACGTCTCTGAGGATATCGAACCTTCTCCCATACACCACCTATGCTGTTCGAGTTGCGAGAGTGAACAGTAGATGGCAACACGACGTTGGAAGGAGCTGCGGCGCACGCCGAAGGTATCACCGATCCGGAACCATGTCCGCCACCCACTAACGTCACAGTCGTAGCTGTGAAGATTAATGCCACAACGTCCAAGCTTACCTGTAGCTGGTCTCCTCCGAACGCCACCGTGAATCCACCCGTGGAAGGTTATCAGCTTCATGTGTGCAGCGTGCAGAATGCATCTACCTGCTGGGACGCCAACACGACTGCGGAGCAGCTGTCGTACGTGATAGAAGCGGTGCAAAACTTCGAGGACTACATTGTCGCTGTGAACGCTTACGTCTTGAACCATGGTCGTGTGGTTGTGGGAGAATCTGCCACCACTAGAGTGAGCACGGCTGCACCGGAGATACCTATTGTCACAAACATCAACGCAACAGCAGTCAATTCCACATCCATATATGTCGAGTGGAAACCTGTGGACTCAGTCAATGAACTCGTAATAACGTACAACGCCACTCTCTTAAGTGTAAACGGTGCAGAAGTGCGTCAGGTGTTTGTTAGCGATCCAAGGGCGCTGTTCGCAGAGCTTCAAGCGTGGACAAGCTATAGTGTTCAGGTCTCTGCGTGCGTGACGCGAGGATCAAAGCGCCAGTGTGGAACCGCCAGGGCTGCTGACATTCGGACGTCGCCGACAGGTCAGTCGACAAATGTGCCGTCTACTACATTGGCTACATAATAATGTGGATCACAGAGAAGGCCCCCAGAAGGCATTTAGCAATGCCGCAATCTATAAAAATACTCTAATTTCCATCATCTAGATACTATTGCGTTTTATTCCGTAGCCGGAGAAGTATAGATGGAAAAATTTGATAGCCATAGTTATCCGAATAAATATTAACCCCTAGGTAGAAAATAGTGGAATGCTGATTTGTTTATGTTTATTACTGCAAGAACAAAAAAAGACATTCTGCAAGACTCGTGTAAACAGAAATATGTTTAAGCGACTTAATTTTTAATCAAATTTTACTCCTAAGAAAGCACTATGTCGACGGTTGCATAGCTTAGCCATATAGATTCAGACCTATGTTGAACAAAGAGCAACAAGACTTACCCATTGGTCGATTAAAAGCGTCCAATGCCAAAAGATAGTGTCATGCGAAAAAAAAGGACAGAACATTGTGTGAACATTTCGCAGATGAGCAGAAATTGTACGCGTAGATTTCCTGCGGCATGCTAATCGTACATGGTGTGCAGATCGTGCCAGTAGTAAGCCTTCGCAAATAATGTCTTAGATCAGTTCTTGTTTCAGTGTGCCCACAGCGATAAATTACAGGAGCAGATGGGCAATCTTGTTCGTAAACTGAAAACATTAAGTTCAAAGCTGAATGTTGTAACAGGCGCAAATGTAACATGTCAGCTCGAGCTGCATAGTGACGTAGATAGAAATCTATGAGCTGCGGAAATTTGCATTTACTGCCAAGCGAAGAACCTTGCCATGTCATGTTCTCGTGGGAATGCATTTATTTAGAGTGCCTGCAAACTTGTGTTTGAAAACATACTTGTTAACATATTGTCAGAAATCTTTGTCTTACACCAATGTGTTTTACGTATAATTGTGTCGGGCGGAATTTCTCTGTTGCTAGAAAAAATACTTGCTGTGTGTTTCTCTAATGAAACATCTCCTAAAGATTGCTACTTCGAGTGCATAGAAAAACAAGAGGACCCCATTCATCGCGTAAGCAAATGAAGGTCCAAGGCTATGTTCGAAGCTATATGTTTTCATACCTGCTGCATATGCGTTTTTATGAGCACACGGCCCGAAACCCTTAACAGAAAAATAAACTTCATACTGTTGTACCATTAGGTGTATTGTGTTTCTTTGCTGTCGCCAAGCAGGTACGGTGATGCAATGCAAGACGAAAGGACACATAGTGTAGCGCAAAATTACCTGTTTATTATATTTCTGGCACGGCTGTGTCCTTGATGCACACTTTGGCCTGCGTCGTAGACCAACTGGGCGAGAAGTCACTTCTGTTAAGTCATACAGACATGTTCGTGTGCATCGCGGATAGAATGCTTTCCGCTTCAAACTTGCACTATTCCAACAGTTTCCCTCCCTCGCTCCATACACTGACGCTTATATGCCAACTAAACAGATGATGAAGCTTTGACGCATGGCAAAAGACCTGTCAGCAGAAGAAACCAATACTGCTCAAAGTTTTGCCTTCATCTAGTGCAAAAAACGGCTGACGAATCGTTGCCGATGGTGAAGTGGCACCACAACCTGCACTGCTGGTCCAGGGAAACACAAGTCTTGCACGCACTGCAGCCTGGTAATTTACGATGGCACAAATTTAACCGAAAAATATTCAGTGCATGTTAACTTTCCTGATACTGACAATACAAGGCTCCCCGAGACATCACAGGGGTCACCATTGATTTTAAAGGTGAGCAAATGCTTTCGAACGTGAATTGCCTAACTTTTGCTTCCCCGCGAGAAAACACGCACTGATGATCATTTTCGGCTCAGGATTACACAGTAGCACTAGCACATATTATGAATTTCTGTCTGCGGGTTCACTGTTCTAGGTTTCCGCAACGAAAGATGTTTCATTAGAGGAAGTTAGTGATGAATCAATTGAAATCGCATAAAATATAATGGTCAAATATTGCTTATTACATATTGTTCATTAGATATTGTTCATTACATATTTGAGATATTGTGCAGCATATACTAGTAAGTTCCCCGGAGCGGATATGGGTTTCAATATATCGCATTATGTGTATATGGGAATGTATTAGAAATAAAAACGCATGAATTGCTTAAATATTCGAAAAAGCAAGATGATGCCTAAGTAAAGTGGACCGTGTCGCGAACATCACAGTTAACTGTAGAGTCTTCAGCACAGGACACCTTACACTGCCAGCTGTCTAAAATTTATTTAGCATTTATTCTTGCTCCTTATGTTGCAGAATCGAGCAAGCCAACAAGTGTCCGCACTAGTACCAACAGCACTGCCATACACGTAACATGGGAAGAACCTTTGCACCCCAATGGACCGCTGTTGGGGTACAACGTTACGTGGTGGTTAAACAACGCTTCATTGAACGACAGTGACGACTCAGCAGAAACACATAAGAAATCCATCTTTCTGGAAGGTGCGGTTTTCTCGCACATTATCAGTGAGTTGCAGTCGGCGGCCACCTATGTAATCGAAGTTCGTCGAGTTAACAGAGAGAACTCCACTCTCTTGCAAGGTGCTGCAGCCCGGATTGAAGCTTCAACCGCTCCGGACTCATATGCTCAACCAGAAGATGCCAACTTTACTATACGCAAAATAAACTCATCACATTTTGCCATTAACGTAACGTGGCACCCGCCATACACATCGGCAAAAGACGCTGAACTGGAAAGGTATGAAGTCTTCGTTCAACGCATTGAAGAAGGCAAGCCTTCAGTTGTCTTCACAGTCAACCGGGTCGCCACCGAGTATCTCTTCGAGGTCAGCAATATGAACCCGTTTGTTGAGTACGTCGTTCAGATTAGAGCGTACGCGAGGTTTGGAAGCACCGTAGTTAAAGGTGAAGCTGCGGAAGTGCGCATCAGTGTTGACGCAAGATTTCTTCTTGTCGTTTCTGACGTCGAAGTGAACAGTTCGGCCGATGGTGTTGCAGTTGTGAGCTGGAAGTCGAGCTTGGCAGTCGATGCCGCAGCCAGCAACGCAACGTACGAGGTTAAGTTGATTTCGACTGAAACCGGAGAGGAAATGGAAGGCACCGTCGTGAGTTCACTTCAAGCAACTTTCACGGGCCTGAAGGTGCGCACGAACTACACAGCGCGGGTGAAGGCGTGTGACGTCAGGGGTCACGTGCGCAAGTGCGGCGACGTGAGCGAGGCGAGGTTCCAGACACCGAAGGAAGGTTAGTGTGTCTCACGTGACAAATGCTGTATTTATGACAAATTTGTTTTCCGTTTTACGAAAGGAAGAAAAAAAATGTCATGCACCTCAGAGTGGTACAAAGTAACGAGAGAAACACATGCAGGTTTCCCAGAAAGAAAGCTTATCAGTTGGAGAAAAACGTCTTCGTTTTATGAGGCTACTCTCCGGCGAATGGAAATTTTTACCAATGACATATCGCATTCTACTCACCCAAGGTAGTGCAAGTACAAGGTCACTCCAGTGAAGCTTTAGCAAAGCGAATGTGGTTCGCTGCTTAGACGGAACTTAATTTTCTGGAAAACACGTACGGTATTATCATTTTACTTATTGCCTCATTTTTAACATTCTGCTTAATGATTACAGAGCGGTACATTACGGTAATAATACATTTTAGGAATTGTTCTACTGTGAATCGTATCATCTTCTTCCTCTCATCCCAAGGAAAAAAAACAGTACGGATGAATTCGAAGAAAATAATTCGTTAATTTGCGCACCTACCAAGGTTTTGAGTGCAGTGAGAATTATTAAGCGACTATCACGAAGTATATCTTGCCGCGGCTATCCTTTGCGATGTGTTTATAAACAGAAAGTTCATAAAAGGATGCTTTTGGAATTGCAGCCTTGTAGACAAAAAAACCTGTGCTGTAAAAACATGTATGAACCTGTCAGCAGCTAATCAAATTAGAAATGCTTTCAAACAGCTGCTGCACATTCAAGCCGCCCAAGCAGCGAAACTGCCAAATTTACTTGAAAAGGAGAGCCCTGCTGACCATTTCCCTCAGGGTAGTGTTTCATTTTTTATTATTACGCAATCCTTTCTTCACACAAAGAGTTCAATTTAAAAAAAATGATGTAGAGTTTTATGTAAGGTAACACGATACTGGATCTAATATAGGCCAGACAGGTTCGAAAAGTGCAGCTAATGCTGCTGATAGCTGTTTTCATTGTCAACGATTGTGGCGATTTAACAGGCAAGCACCCCCAAAAAAGAGCGCCTGCTTCGACCATCTCATGTTTTCAGCTACAATTAAATCTAAACGTTCATGCGTTGCCGGACTCTCACTGAAAAGAAAGGCTTGCTTTGTGAATTTCGCGTTGCTGACGAAGTATTTAAAGTAGTACGTTGACTGTAGACAAGCCGTCATTTGAATAAAAATTGTGCATGCGTTTTTTGAAGACACACAGGTGAAATGTTGTCACTCGTGCAGACACGCGGGCGTTGATATCGTGAGCGGAAATCTCAGGGTTACCTGCATAAATCACTATTTTGAGGGCCAGTGTCTGTGTTGTGCACTGATATATTTAAAATTATTTTGGGCATACCTGAGCAAAACGTTTGCGTTGTGTTTGGTCGCATATGACAAAAGTTAGCAGAAGAATGTGCAATAGAAATTTCCTTGATCCCCTGTCTGGGCGTGAGAAAAATTGCGAGAGTCACCCCTTTACATCATTTGTGTTAATATTGTCTTTCTTTACTTAGTCCAAATTGCCCAGGACACAGCAATATAGATAATGTTATTTTATGGTGGTAATAATACGTTAAATGCAGCTTTTCATGCGGCAAATAGAGATGCAAAGAAATAAAATAGCAGGGAGGTTAACCACAAAGTATCAATGGTCTCTACTAGGTTCTCGGGGTAAAAAAAAGAAATAGGTAAAAAGTGGGAGGAAAGGTGAAGGAACAAAGCAACAATCTCAGACTGTGATCGTGAGTGCCTATACACTCTCTATCGACTACTGTGCAAAAGCTTTGCAAGAACGAAACTGTAACCCCCTAAATAAGCTTTCATTACGACAAAGCGAGGATTGACCTTGTATCCGCCAAGAAGTAAAGCTCAATCTTCGAGCTTCTGGTAAAATTTTTCGTCCGATATTTTTGTCAAATGAAATAGCAAGAAATGAAGTCTAGTATAATGTACAAGATGAACACAGTAGGCTATGCGAGATACCGCAGCAGGAACAAATGAATAATTCAGGCTATCGCGGCTGTTATTAACGTGCATTACCTTCAATAATAAATCGCTTTTTCATAGATTGTCAAAAATGCAATTGTAGTGGTCGGAATTTGGAACCGGGACCTCGTGTCCAGCAGCAGACCACCATTCTGCTTCAGCAGACCACCATGGCCGCGGTGTACTGAAAATTTTGCGCTGGGCTCTACCAGATGTTTAGGTGCCTTATTAGTTAAAGGACCAAACCATTATCACGTATATGGTAATGGTTTATGGACAAGGTTAACATAAATAAACAAATCATACAACTATCATTTCCTTTTGTGCCCTTTCTCAGTAAAGAATTAAGCAATATGTACTGTTCGCACAACAAAACACTCCAAAAAAATGGAGGAGGCTTAAGCTTCGCCTTTAGGAATGGAAAGCGGTAGCGTTATCGGGACCCGTTCGCGTCGCATTTTTTATGAGTAGGCTTCACTGCAACACACAACTGAGGTAAGCCAGCTTACAAAGACCAAGCTCGCACCGATCCCCTTAAAGACGGCTTCACTTTTAAACACAAATCCACTGCTCGGAAGACGTTTTTACAGGGGCGCTATAAGCCGTATTATACTAAAATGTGAAGGCCTAGGAGCTTTTTTTTAAATTCTTTTATTCGTTGTTTGCTGTTGCCCCGAGGTGCGCGCGTGTCCAAAAGGCAGTAGGTAGGCCGAGCAGACGAGCGCTATCTGGATGGTGTTTTTGCAAGTAATCTACCCGGGCGCGCCGCCGTTGTGTGGTAGAAATGCTGGAAAACAAAAGGGGTTTGTGTTTGAGTTTCCTCGTAACTTAATTATGTTTTCTCGTACATTTCAATCTCAATCCGGCGCTATCATGTCTGTAGGTTGTGGTTAAGTCGTACTTTACGATTTTTCTGACGGATTTTACTTTGAGAAATTGAAATAGTTTACAAACAACTCTGCGCCACGCGGAGGGCCTGCGTAATCGAGGTGACTCGGGATTATTTTCTGAGCTGCGGACGCCGCCGCTGACGCCGGATTTTCTGCGACACGGAGCCCTTAATGCTATAGTGTTAAACGCAAATGTATTCTCAGAGTACGACAAGGTCCGTCAATGATCCGGTTGACAGCGCAGCTGCAGTGGGCGTGGCGCTCTGAAGTTCAATGCAGTTGTCAAACTTGGCACCTTATGGTAATTGTAGTTTCACATAGACCTCCTGTGCAAGCGCATTACTCGTCCACTCACTCAGATGGTGGCGCTGCAAAAAGTACACCTTCTAGTGCCTAAATCAAAGATAAGCATCATTGAAAAAATATAACCACTGCAAAACTTTATTGTTCCAGATGCCACGCCACGTCCAACTGACTTCAGTGTCGTCGCTGTAACTCTACCGCTCTGAAGGTGACATGGCAGATGCCAGTGCTTTCGCACGAAGTGGACCTCACTGAATACCGCATTTTATGGTGGCCTTCCATTGCAAACGATACATCGGCGTCCGCGGAGGATGGGCACACTAGGAATTCATTTTGCAGGCTTGAACGAAACTACATTTATCATCAGCGGCCTCGAAGCCTACAAGAGCTACGACGTCAAAATTGTCATTTTTTACGTAGAAGACGGCGTGAGCAAAAACGTATCTGTCATTTCCAAGAGTAAGACAGCGCCACAACCGTTTGCGCCACCTGTCAGAGTGACCTTCGATATTTCCGGTGGCCTTGACAACTTGACACGCGTAAACATCGCCTGGGAACCGCCTACCAACCTTACAGGACCGGTAATAGAAGGTTACTATGTCGATGTGTGTCCCATTGTAACATCCGGCAAGTCACCGCAAGGTATTGTTTGCAAGAGGCACAACACGACATCCACAACTTTTGTCGTGGTGCTTGAAGGCTTGAACAAGTTTGAAGCGTACACAGTGTTCGTAAGTGCCTACACCGTGCACCAAGGTGTTGTGATCATCGGAAACCCAAAAGAAACATTCGTCACCACAGATCCCACGCCATTATTAAAGGTAGAAAACATCAAATTGGAAGTGGTCGGTAACGATAATTTGCGGATATCGTGGACGGGAGTTGACCTATCCGCTTCAAGGTGGAGCGCTGTTTACACAGTCAAGGCTATTCTGAAAAGCACAGGTGAGGAAGTTTTTAAAAAGGAAGTCACCACCACCGAAGTGATTTTCCATGAAGTCAAGGAAGAGGAGTATACAATACACGTTGAGGCATGCATTGTAAGAGGTGGCGTAAAGCACTGCGGGAGACCGAATGCAGCTAGCGTCCAGCCTTCGGCCTTTGGTAAGTGAAGAATGATAAGCAATTCATGCATCTGTGTATTGGCTGTGGGTCTGGAAAACAGAAAGTAGTATTTTCTTGCGAGAACAGGAGCTCTAATGGCACTAACTAGTTCTTGACTGGTGTGAACATCTTGGACGGTTGTTTTAAATTTATTGATCTCTATGACTGCGGCTAGAATCTCTGATGACCGTTGGTTTATCTCATAGAAATCCATTAAATCCTCCTAATTTCGCAACTTTCTAGAAATTATGTAATGGCCGACTCTTCAAGCGGGCGCATATACTAGTGTCTACTGGCCCCATATTCATTTGTTAATCAACACCTCTTCTTTATATCTTAAATATTTAGGTGTCACTTGTGCTTCTAAGGCAGTAATTTGGGCACTACTCAAGGCGACCTTTCTAGTGGCCAAGTTTGACGTCATATATTTTTCTACTAATCAATTATGGCCAAGTGGAGTGCACTTAAAAAAAGCTTGAATAGATTTTAATTTGTAGTCCTGTGCTTCTTCGTCCATTTGAAACAGACATCAGAATGTGCAGCTTACTTTGTAATTCTGTTCATGTCTTTACTTTCTTTTACAGCACAGGATAAACAGCTAGTGAAGATTGAGACGGTCAACAGTTCGGCCGTTGCAATAATTCTGAATCAACAAGCGCAAATGGAACCTTCTCTGGGCGGAATTAGGGTTTCCTGGTCAGCGCCCAAGCGCTTTCCAAATGACACACTGCCTGGAAAAAGAAGCACAGTCTTTCTACCCATTAACACAACCAGCTTCGTCATCACTAATCTAGAGTCTTTCGAGGCTTACAACATCGAGGTTGCAAAAGTCTTCATCGATGGAAGCTCACAGTGGGAAACAGTTGTCGCTAGGAGCGAAGCCGTCACTGACCCCAAGCCACTGCCAAAGCCGACAAGCGTCGCCTACCAGTCGAGCTCCTCTGGCAGCATGTCATCACTGGTAGTCAACTGGAACGCACCGAACATCTCTTCTGGCCCTTCAATTGAAGGATACATCGTGTCAATATGTCCTCGTGAAGAAACTCTGAAAAGAACAGGCGGCTGCCGAACGTTCAATATATCTAAGTCGTCCCTCCGGATTGAGGCCTCGGGGCTCAGAAGCTTCAGCGAGTATGTGGTCGAGATAACGGCGTATGTGACCAACAACGGCCGAGTGGTCAAAGGAGAGGTAGTGACGATTGTTGCTGAGACAAGTCCGCCACCGATACCAGTCATTGAAAACCCAAATTTGTCAAAAGCATTCGAAGGGACATCCGTCAACATATCCTGGACAAGCCCTCAGGCACTTGCAGGTTATGATGTGGTTTACGAAGTTGTGCTGACGGAAGAAACTTCTGGTATTATTCTCTTCAAAAGCGAACTGAACAGTTCAAAAACGACATTCGAAAAGCTTGAGGCTTCTACAGAGTACACTGTATCCATAACCACATGCATCGTGAGTGGGACTCGAAGGAAGTGTGGAAACTCCAGTAGCACTTTATTCAAGACATCTTCGAAAGGTGAGTTCCAATGTTGGGGTAAAAATATTTATAATCATATGGAGATAAAATCAATGAGAGAATTCTGCTTTATTATCAATCTCAACATACTACACATAGTATTTCTGCATTTCAGCATCTGAAATCATGGTTCAATATATCAAACGTGCTCCACGCTTATTCCAAGTTAAAAAAAAGGACTGTGCTCTCTGTCTGGTTTCTTCGCGTCTCGTTAGTTTCCTACAGCCTGTCACAAATTTTCAAGGTCCTACGCTCTTAAATACATGTACTGACCATTCTTCTCACTATTATCGAAAAAAGTTGTGACGACGGCGTCCAGCATATAATGTTCTATAAGCTTTCGTAACCTCCGACTGCAGGAAAAAAAATGATAGGGGCAGAGGTAATTCTCCTCCCCTGAATGCATTTCATACTGACGCAATTCTCTCAGTGGAATTTGGGAACTTTGTACGTTTTAATATTGTTTCTTCAAGGTAATTTGGTTAGGATGTCACAATGAGCGCAGGGTTTCTATTCAGTGTACGCTAAGAAATTCTAGAATGAAGCTGCAACTTTTCGTCAAAACCCAGTTTGCTGTCGGCCTCAGAGTGAGGTTAACTGCTAGTGTGCTACAAATTACACTGTCTTGCTCTTTTACTTAACTAGCGCTTATTTACACTGTCAGTTATACATGCGAGCCTAGAGATTCAATCACTCCATTTAGGCCTCATCCGCTTTGGACTGCTTTTCCTTTCCGCTGCCCGTCATCACGCTGCTCAGTGGATAAGGCATTCTGCTTCCGAGCACCCACCTGCGGTAGCTGGATTCTGGTGTCGCTAAATCTATATGCGCTCACGTATCGTGCTTTAATCCCCTATCATTACAGAGTCACTCATTAGCGATGTGTTGCTTTCTGTGGGTAAACGCCACGATAGAATTCATTCTTTACACTGACACTTTAGCCTCAAGACGTTTAGACGCGGCATATCATTGAAACCGCTCCTAGTCAAACAATGGCCACTTTTGTATGCATTTATTTATTTAAAACAATGTAGTAACAACCATTTCATAGTAGTGATGTTTAAAAAAATTGGCAGTTTTGCATGAGGGGCGACGCAGTCACACTGATAGCGAGGTTAGGCATCACGCTTGAATTCCTCCGGCTGTGCTCTAACTATACGCGAACTGCAATTCTGAGGACCAATTTAGCCAAGAGCACGAAAAAAGAAGTATTTTAGGAGGGGAATCTATCCGGCTGCGACATCGCGGGCCTGCGGGGCGATTGCATCGCGGTTTGGTGAGGAGGAAATGCAGTTTTGTCGCCGCACGACAGTTGACGCGGCAGGCGTGTTCCCACTGATTACATACTATCCTATGAGGGCGATGCACTCAAATGGCAATATTGTCCTGTATGTTATCAATTTTCCCAGATTTCAATCGATAATGTAAGTAAACACAAGCAACGGGCATTTTAGCAGCATGCTTAGTACTGCTCAAATTGAATGCCGCGCTGTCCCTGACATGAGGTACCAACAGTATCACTGAGCAGACGACGTCTTTCGGCCCCACGAATGCAATCGCTCGCATTAGGTGTGCGTGCGTGGGTGAATGTCTGTAGGCGACCTTGAGAGGCAAAGCGAGGATTAGCTAGGGCGCGATGTGCTCCGATAAGCAAGCTGTCCCAGTTTTCTTGGCTGTTTTCAGGGTTTCTGTCTCTCTTGTTCGGTGGGGCTTCAGTATTGAGCCGGCGGCGCTAGTTTCTCAAACATGCGTTCGCTTTTTTCACGTTTATAGAAAGGCGAGCGCTTTCCATCCTTGCCATTTGAGTATGCGGTGGAAATGTGTTGTGTTCAACTGCAACAGTGGCTGCGCATCCTGCAAAGAAAATAAGTATTTACCCTTTAAGGTTCTTAGTGACACGGTATGGTGGCAAGTGTGGGGCTCGTGCAATCCCAAGGAAAGATCGAGAGCTGGTGCATCGCGGCTATGTTAGCGAGAAGCCCTTATCGGAGAGCGACACAGAACTGTAGGACGAAGTCCTTCTAGACAAGCCGAAACAGCCTGTTTTGTTGCCAAACATTGTGCCGTCAATATTTCCGGACTGTCCCAGCTACTTGCTTTGCGTTCGCCAAAAAAAAAAATCAACTGAATGCGACGTGTGAGCAACGTCAAGCATGCATGCTTCGCTTGGTCCAGACATAAGGATGCGCACTTCTTGTGACGGTGAGCACGATGATATATGGCGCTTCTTTCTGCCACCCACTTTTGCCACGAGTCCGCAGACTGCTGTTTGTGTCACTGCTTCGAAATTTGGGAAGTAAGCGCACGCATTCACGCTTACAAATGGCTAGCGGCGGATGTTCCATGCAGATGGCGTTGAACCGGTGAGCCTGGGCGACGAGCGCACCACGCGCCTCCTCCAGTTCTCCACAACCGAACTTGAAACGGCGCATGGGCACCGTGCCCTGCGCCGTGACTTTATTGGAACGCCGGAGCGACCGCTGTTTCGCCTACTGAAAAATTATTGATCAGTGGCCCAGAGCATAAGGCGTGGCTACGCAAACTTCAGCGTTAGAAAAGTACAGCACCGGCCTTGCATGTGCGACATAAAGATATCGAATACATATACTTAAATGTATGCAGAACATCACCGTAACGGCCATGCCGACGACCACAAATTCGCCTAGAGTGTCCATGTAATTCATTTCGCAATTAAAGTTACGATATCTTTATATCACCAACTTTACATTTATAGTGCCGATGGAGAAAGAACCCCAATTGATACTACAACGTATGGCTAATGGTTAGCCGCAAGTCTCACTCCGTGTTTTGAACGACTCTGCTTGTCAGTGGAACGCATACTGGCCATCCCCATGGGCCCCTAGAATATCTACTGAGGACTCTGCAGGGGCCGTGTACTGCAGCGGGCGACTGTAGTGTGCTACCCAAGCTATAACATGAGAATGGAAGAGTGAACTAGGTTACAATTTAAATTGGAACTAGGGTCGGGGGAGGATTATCGTACCTTGTAGCAATTTATTACCCGTTTTAAGATGCAATTCTTTCCAGTAACTTTGATGCGTCGTTTTTGTTCGTGCTCCGTAAACACTTTGTCTCTCGTTTCAGATATCCCCAAGAACCAATTCACCTGCACGTCAAAGCCATCAACAGCTCTGCTCTCGTCATCACATGGCCCTTGCCGTTGACAAACGCAACCCCATTCGAGAGCTACCTGCTTACTTGGTGGAAGGAGGAGGAAACATCTCCAGAAGAATCGTCAGTCCATAATGAGTCCTTGCCGGCCAATTCGACGAGATTTGTCATTCATAATTTAGAACCTAACAGTACTTACCACGTAAACGTCTCCAGAATCTACGAAGAAAATGAGATGGACAGGACAGACTCTGAGCAGGTATCAGCGAGCACGCAACCGAACCCTTACCTGAAACCGCAAGGTTTACACGCCGAGTACAAAATAAACTCTTCTGAGGTGACTGTCACGTGGGACGCCTTTCCAGTGCGCCTTGAAGACTCGCCAGTGCGGCGATATGCTGTGAAACTGTGCGTCGTAATTGGCAACGACACAAACGAAGAGTTTCAGAACTGCGAACGTAAAGAAATATCCGCAGGCGTAGAGAAAGCAGTCTTCACCGGATTAAGTGGCCTCACTGACTATCATGTTGAAGTAAGAGCTATAGTGAGCCGAAGCGACAACGGGACTGACGAAGGAGAAGCAGCTTCTGAACGGTTCGACACTCCAGCGCCCCCTGTGCCTGAGCTGCGGCACACGCTCCGCGCTGACCTCAACGCTACCCGCGTGACTCTCTATTGGCGTGAACCGGTGGGATTTGACGACTATAAAATTTTCTACTACGTCAGTATCTTCAGCGTTTCATCGAAGCCCGAGATGGAAAGGACTACTAACCTGACGGAGCTGACATTCGACGGACTGGAGCCGAACACGAACTATTCTGCGGACGTTGCTACGTGCCTCGTCAGAAGAGAGCGGTGGCACTGTGCAGGCAACACCACTATCGAGTTCAAGACTCTCCCAATTGGTGAGTAGCCTGCTTTTGCGCTGAACCTCACCACTTGTTCTCAAAACTTACGTTCGCATGCTGCACGAGTGCTTTACGGAGCAATTCGGAAGGACTTTGTTTTATGTAGACGTAAAATCTTGGTTAGCGAACGGTCCCTCTGATTTTATTTTACATCGCCTACCCTTAAATAATAGATATTCTAAGTACGGTGCATAGAAAAAAATTACCGAACTAAATACAATGAATTGTTTGTTATGAAAGTATTCGTGTCGTATCAAAGTGCATAAAACGAGATCCTTTCAAACAAAAATAAAAAAGTGAGTATCCAACTGATACATTATATCTGACAAATGATAACATTTGAAAGCTGAAACAGTATTGAAATAAAATGGCGCACTCTATGACCAAACTATTCAAATCCTATGAGAATTTGGTGACTAAGCTCCACTAAATGCTCGTTCAGTGCATGAACTTCTGAAATGAGCCATCATGGCACTTAGACGTAGTGGTCATGCAGAACTGGCAAAAACGTGATCACGTTTCTTTGTAATGCACTACGAGTTCCTGGTACTAAACTTTAATTTAGTTTCATTTTAATAACTACGAAGGAGAATATCTGCGAAGAATATCTCTGATATCACTTAAACTACGATTCGGCGAAGTATTTGCAGAATATAAACGTTCTCAGAGATCTGCTGGTATTATTGTATAATAACTGCCATAACTACAGAATCTAGCATAAGAAATAAATGCGACTTCTTTATTTTGAAAGAATTAGATTTCTTAATGCACGATCCACAAACTATGACGCAGTGATCGCTGCACTGTCAACGTCATGAACACTGTCTTCATTTTTCCACATGTATTCTTCCGGAAAACGTATTTCATAAGCATGGCTAAACGAAAGATTCACGCGAGCTAGCATCTTTTTCATCTGGCTTTTTCCCATCACCTCACCACAACAGACACCAGAGACTACACGCCTGAAGTCTCAGTGAAAGCCCTTAACACCAGCGCCCTTGAGGTTAAGTGGCTACGGCGTAGCATCGATGCGAGGACTCCGGAGGAGTACACCGTATCCTGGAGACCCAAGCGCGCCAACATCGCCAGTGAAGTCACAGCCAGAAACGTCTCATTTGCGCCAGAAGAGCATGAACGGGAGTTTGTCATTACCGATCTTGAACCCTATACGCCATACATCGTTTATGTGATTTCCTTGAGTGAATCCCGTAAAAACCGCTCTGTTTTAGCGCTAACCACTGGCGAAGGAACCACAAATCCACTGCCCAGCGGCGCACCTGAAAACCTGACACTCGATGTTCTCGCAGTGAATGACACTTCATTAAAGGCCTTGGTAACATGGAAACCTCCCAGTGATACCGGCGGTGCACCGGTTACCGGATATTTAGTGGTTTTGTGCCCCCTGAATGACGCCGCGACCGTCACTGCTTTCAGTTCAAAGCCAGCTTGCCAAAGCCGGAAGACGACATCGGATGTGGGAAGAATTATGTTCTTGCAATCTGCGTCGACAGGAAAAGATTACGTGGTGGAAGTGAGAGCGTTTGTTGAGCACGATTGCCATACCATTGAAGGACAGGTGGGGATAGCTATATCTCATGCGAAGTGAAATCAAATTTCTACAAAACGTTTTAAGCAAAAGGTTTCAGCACACTTTGGAGACACCAACAAAATAGTATTGCGCGAAGATTGCATATCTCCTTCAGATATAACACACGTAAATCATCGAATTATCCTAATCAATATGCAATGAAACGTACATTGTAAAGGGAGCATCTAGCATTTGCATAAGTTCGGATAACAAGCTTCACAGGGGCCCCTAAAGCTATCGGCAGATAGCCTATATACGAACTAAACTGCAAGAGCGTGCTGAACTGGCTGATCGTTGGGGCATTCTTAGAAGGTAATTGGACCGTGTATAAGATAGGTCGAAGTAAAGGCGACGGGCAACAGACAACAGCCTCCCGGCAATAGTGACTTAAGATGATTTTGTCTTTTTGTTCCTTGCCGAGATCCTCTTTACTATATGTTGCCTTTCAAATGCAATAAACACTGGTTGTTAGTCAGCACGGTGTCTGTCGTGTTTGCTTCGTCCCGTCTGAAACGCTGCTCGATTACCATCGATATAAGAACGTTGTGTCTTTTTTTGAAACCAGAGCAGGATAATGTTCTTCTAGATATAGGACAACCCAAAGGAGCTAGGCAGTCACAAGAACGCCTCACGATTCCTGGAATTACGAAGTCCCGTCATTCAGCAGTGGCCCTATGGCAGATGACATTGTTATTATTGAATGAGGCGTATGGACCACGAACGCAGATTTAAACCGATAGATCGGTCGGCTCTGCCGCAAGCTCCAGAGCCGATGCACTCACCGCGGCCTCACAAGTCAAAATCAAATTCCAAACGTACCACATGACAATGCCTAGGGCCATTGAACTTGCCGCCATGCGTGCTGCTGTTATTACATCGTGCAAGCACAAACTTGAAAGTGGGTAGTTTTCTTATGATTGCAAGGCAGCATTTCAGAGTCTACAGTAAGCCTTACTACGCAAGACCAACGTACAATCGCTGTCTGAGACAAGAAATGTTCTCCATCGAGCCTTCTTGAAGGAACATGACTTCATCTTGGAATGGCTGCCTGTATACTGTGGCATCGTCCTTAATGACCTCGTTAATGATGTCGCCCAGTCAGCCGATCAAGAAACCCAGACAGTTCCCACACCTTTCTGAAGAGTAGATGCTACGAGGGGTCTTTATTTGCTTGCTCACGCCAAAATGCAAAGGTGGAACACCCCGAGATTCTCGACCTGCCGTCGCCATAAACTTGACCCTTCGTTGAAGCCGGAAATTTCATCGCACTTCATCCATCATGATGAAACTTTACTGCGGTGCTTCTGGTTAGCCGTGGCTTTAACGAACGCCGACTCATGCCTTGTCGGCACGTCAGAGACGCCTATCTGTGACTCCAGCAACTGTGAAGAGACGATAGAACGCGTGTTGTGCTTCTGTTATCATTATAACATCGAACGCTCCATTCTTTTGAGTGTGTTAAACTGTACAGATCTTAGAAAATTTTCAGAGACCAAGGTCCCTGGACCATAGACCGTCGCAGTTTTGCAAGGTGAAATGGACATTGTTACAGTTTGTGAAATCGACTTGCCTCAGTGAACGATTGAAGGCGTGATGTAAAGTCGTACGTGTTCTTACTGCTACTGCCTTCTTCCACCGTTTGCTTTATTTTCATCCCTTAGCCCCCTTCCCCGTGCGTAGCTAGGGTAGTAAACCAGATGCGCGTCTGGTTCGACGTTCCTGCCTTTGCTGTCTATCTCCTCATCCTGCGGCCATTTAACATGTTTCTCTCGGTTCAACTCGAGTGTTCGTAAGTTCTACTATTTCCCCCACGAAATATTAATGTGAAAACAAAAACTTATACTAATAGGTTCATTTAGTCGCATTATTTTATTATCACGGGCAAAACTGGCATGTCCTTGTATTTAGCGATTTGAAGATCGTCGTGGCTCTCACTGCGTTCATATAGCTCCCCGCACAAAACAGGCTGGAAGAGTGAAATCTCATCGAAGCTGTTATCAATATTCAATCAGTAATTACACAGCACCATCGCAGAAGCTAATGATGTGCGGTTTCACAACCCTCTAAGTGCCGGCAACAATCTAAAAATATACTTATAAAATGACACCCTTTATTGTACATCTGGATATCATTTTTTTGCAGATACGATTTATATATGACACGGGGTAGTAAATTCACTGTTGTGTCTAAAAATACACAATATGCAAATCGAGGAGGTGCTGGTAGTATGTTTAGATAATATAACTTTGTTCAGTGCGTCGCCGTATCATAAATATTATCGCAGTCGGCGACATCAGAGCCACCGGATATATTTATAGCAATGAAAACACTGCCTATCACTGTTAGTGCTTTCATGCAAAGGGAAACATCTTTGCAGCTGGACCAATGAATCAAGTGAAAGCCTCGCTTTCGCGACGGGCGCGGCAACACACAACTGGCAGTCACCATTTTTAATCTCTTTACGAGACGAACGTAGACCAACGGAGTCTATAAGGCCCCAAGTGGCCAAAGAGGGAACTCGCCAGAATAGATTGCACCGGCCCGGCCCGTTAGTGCCTCTTAGAAAGAGCGCCCGAATCTCATGGGCGTGACCGACTCCTAGTTGACCCTTACCGCAAAAAAAAATGTAACCAAGTGCGACTCGTCCATGGCACTGAAAAGCCTAAAGAGACGCGTGTTAGACTATCTTGCCATCCCTTACGTGTAAAAGAAACACACTATGGGTGTAGTAAAAAACGTCGCCTGAAATGAGTTGCAGCTGTAGTACTTTCATAGTGAGTGCTGCCTCAAGGAATGGGTGCATTTTATTTTCCAGTTAAAGATTTGTCAGCTTAGTAAAGTGTACCTTCTTCTTTGTGGGATGTGTACGACAAATAATTATACTGCAATAGGTGCGTCAGGGTATGAAATAATTTTTCGCGTTCAAAATTTATTCATATGCGTGAAATTGGTGGAAATTAAACGCGTCTTACCTGTTCAAGCAAAACCAAAACCTGACCATTTTTCGTGTCCACTGCGTTTGGAACCTGCACTGAGAGACAGCTACCGCTGCATTGATAAATGAAACGGCGTTATTTGCAATGCCAGCGCCTCCTTTGATACTGTTGAGGCTTCTTAAGATGCGTGGAGATCACTGCTATCGTGGACAACAGTGTTGAATTCGCGCTGTCCTGGGTAGAATAAAATCAAAGTTGTCATTCATAAAAACGTTCTGTTCTTATCCACCGGTACAACACATTTACAGAAGTTATGCACATTAGCCTGCCCAACAATTTTGCTCTTCTGTCGCTATAGAGCTTATCTCAGTGTTATAAGAAATTCCAAAAAGAAAGCGTGCAAGTTGTACAGGAATGTCGGGGAAGAAAACTATTTTAATTAATTATGAAAATAAAATTTCTCGTCAATAAAAATCTTCGGGAGCTCAGTTCCTAATATTGTGTGTTTTCTAAGCTGCTTTGCGAATGAGAAAAGGTGCTTCTTATGAAAAAAATACTCCGTTAAAGACTATAGTGTTGTTGTTGTTTTGTCTTACACATCAGCGCTTGATAGATGTTAATTCTATTTCCTATTATGATCATGTAAATAGATCGCCCGGCAAACTCCATTGAAATTTTCTGAATGCTACAAAAAATGAGCCAGCAAGGCAAAACTAGTTTGGCAATACAGGCTTTTTTAAATCTCCAATGGTGTTTTGCGCGAAGCGAGGTAACGGATTACTATCTAGCTTTCACAACAAATACGCCAGTAGATCGAGAACCATCAGGGAAGAAACCGGACAATAACAAATCGAAATTCTAAAGCAGTAATGGATCATGCCGGTGCGTGTGAACGCATCCATGCTCTTTTGGCTGCATCTGCGACTCAAAAGACAACAGGTTGATGTTGTCAAGAATGAATCACCTAGCGCCGCCCTAATGTTGTCAAATAAAGTGAGTTTACGAATGTAAATTGGAGAACGCCTTAAAGCAGACAACACACTTTTAAGAAGTGTACTATTCCAAGATCTATGATTGATCTCCGGGCATCATTTGAGTAAAATCAAACCATCTTTGTTAAAGAAAAATGGTTGAACGCGAAGCTTTCTCCCATGCAAACTGTATCAAAGTCCAAAGCCTACGACCACGCAACGAACCCAAGAAATGCTGAGCGACCCAATGCGATGCCTATGTTATTCGATTGCTTCTATAGGGTTGTATTTTTTTAATGGTGAAGTTGAATGAAGACACATTTCGTTAAGTTGCATAGCCTTTATTTTAGATCACGTATCCGTTGATTACACGCACGCACTCACAGTTTCACGGACGACTCTACACTTGCAAGTATTGCCTAGTGATCGCTGTGGTAGACGGTCAGAGGCACTGCTGTTGCCGATACACGGGATCGGCCTTACGGGCACGATCGCGCGCGCTCTAACATTAGCATATGGCAGCCTCTTCTGCCGTGCGCTGCACCCGCGGCCTACCTATGGTGACAGCTGGGAATGCATTGCGTGACGCGCGTAATGCAGTGCAGATATATACAGTTCTTCTGGTATAACGTAGCGTTGCAGTTCCCATTGTTCTTATCGGTACAACTGCGAATGTAAACTGTAGTGTCCTGCGATACGTATGTCGTGCGCCGTTGCTGTATTGTGTGCGCAGATGCGCAGCCGTTGTGCTATTGTGTGCGCAGATGCGCAGACGTTGTGCTATTATGTGCGCACATGCGCAGAGAGCTCCATTGTGTAAGTTGACTTTCTTGCAGTGCGTTTTTGGCGCTCACGGATGAATCAGTGAGACATAGAAGGCTTTGCTTTAACAACGTAACAACGCATGAGGTCTTTATCTGGCATTCCGACGAAGCCTCGCGATATGGCCAGAAGACATTGCAGATATGATGTCTCCGTAGCTATCTGGAAACCTGCAGCCTCGTACTCATATAAAAGATCGACACCCCAGAAACTCACACTGAGTCGCAGAATGCCACCCGCAACCAATGTTTTGTAAGCTAAACGATTGCTGCCTTCCTTTAGCTGGTGTGGCGACCGAAGGCTGGTCGTCTGTTGAATAGGGACGTCGCTTTTGCTAAGTCATAACGGCAGGAACTCGCCTAGCAATTGTGAACAGCCTCCACAACAGAAAAGCAGTAGGGAGTGCTAGAAGATTGTGGTCTTCCGGTGACGTAAATTTTCACAGCTCGTTTAATCGTGTGTAGTTTTATTGTCACAACAAGATACCTAAATGAGTAGTGATATATTCAAAACCGAGAATTGTGCTGATATATTGTATGGTATGTCAGACACGCAATACCTGCTAAACTCTCTTCAGTTGAAGTAAAATTCACATGTTGCCTTCGAACGTTAAAGTTATAACGCTTAAGCTGTTAATTTTGTCTATAGTAAAGATTTATAAATGTGTTTTTTTGCACTTCATGCATCTCTGTATTTTATTTCTTTATTTGGCTTAAACGTTTTGTCAGCCACAAAACTAGTACGGTGGAATATACGCCATAATTAAACTTGCCATACGTTTTGTCAGGTAATTAATGAAGAACAGGAACTAAACTAAAAAAACGCTTTTAGTTCTTAGTTGCAGCTTTTTTTTTCTTTCCTATCTTTTAGGATTTCAGGGAGACGTCACCAACCTTACTTCTGAGGCCGTCAGCGGTACATCGCTTCGAATTTCTTGGGTCGCTCCAGTCGCGCAACAATCTCTGAAAGGTTATCGAGTATCCTGGTGGCTACACCGCGAAGACCAGACTCACAGGGTACCCAACAACACATCCACAGTGCCCCTCTATAGCACGAGCACACTTATTGACGGTCTGCAGCCCTACACAACCTACGTGGTTGAAATTATTGCAGATTACGAAGTGAGCAACGTAATGTGGCACGGCAAGCCACTACTACAGTCAGCGACAACCAAACCCGATGGGCTCCCAGCTATTGCTAATATCAACATTGCAACGACGAACAGGACCTTCTCGTCATCCGACGTAGTCATCTCCTGGACTACCACTAACACACTGAATTCGTCCGCTGAGGTGAGGTACCTCGTCGTTCTTTGCATAGAGTCAAACGCAGGAGCCGAAAACTGCCTCGTCAAATCGGTAAACGCTCCATCATCAAAGGTAACGTTCGCGGGAGTTAAAAATTTCGCCACCCTTGTAGCCAAAGTCCAGCCTACTCGTCAAGACAGAAAACAACCTGTTTGAAGGAGAACTAGTCAAGACCAGCGGCGTAAGCTGGACACCAGAGATTTCGGACTTGAGCGACCTGACCGTTACGGATATAACCGAAAACTCCGCGCTTGTCTCGTGGTCTAAAGTGCAAGATCTTGATGAAATAGGTGGGGCGTACTACAGGGTGGTTCTGAGCGTTGAGCCCTCACTAAACGTTGTACGAAACACCACACTTTCACGCACTGACTGGTACACAGCTATGAATGGCAGCGTTAGCCGGCCGGAACAAGTTATTGTGCGGAACGTGACGACAGCTGACACGGAGATAGAGTTGGATAATCTGAAAGCGTGGAGGAACTATACTGTCACCGTGACTCCAACGGTCGTCGGCGAAGGGCAGGTCTTCGTGGGAGAAGGGCAGAGCAAGGACTTCGAAACTCTCATCGGTGGTAAGTCCCCTGCTGTTTTCCTCCGTTTAAAACGCGTAAATACAGCGTTAGCCGTTGAAACTAACCGATTTAAGCCTCTGGTGGCTTTATAAGAGTATGATTTACGTTGATGGAGGCAAAAGGCGTAGCGCATCCGAAACATAACAAAACAAGGACACAGACTACACACTTATTTGGCGCTCACTTTCAGCAACGAATTTTAAATAGCGAGATCACAGCATACATATACCTTTCACTCGGTTGCAATAGGACATTTTCTCTGCGTAACCTGATAACGCCGCAGGCGACATGTATGGCACTTATTGTGATAAAAAATCGTGCCAGCCACATCAATTTAATCTTTTTTTCTCCGATATTGAGATGGATGCTTTACTTATGCAAGCGTCACTAAAGATGTGATGTGCCTCACTAATGAGCTTGGTCATCTCGTTAACGCTTTTTTCGAGGATTACCGTATTTTCAAAGTGGGGCCTGCTGGTGCATCTCTTGCAGCGCAGTGCAAGAAAACGATTAGGCTGCTCATTGTTCAATTTGCTTTTATGCTCACGTAGAGCAGCCCGACGGAACAAACAGAAGCCCGGTGGTTTTTTTTTTTTTTTTACTCCACTGCAGAAGCTGCACCTGCACTCTTTGAAAATAGGTGGTTCTCGGCAGAAGCGTCAACGAGAGCTCTTCGCTGAAGCACATCACATCGCCTTCTTCGGTGACGCTTGCATCAGCGAACCTTCCGTCTCATCATCGAGAAAAGAGATAGAATTTATGCGCACGGCTTGGCTTTTTATCACAATGCACCCCATACATGTCGCGACTA
Source organism: Dermacentor silvarum (assembly GCF_013339745.2). NCBI lineage: Eukaryota > Metazoa > Arthropoda > Arachnida > Ixodida > Ixodidae > Dermacentor > Dermacentor silvarum. The sequence continues at coordinate 100,551,266 of NC_051162.1, forward strand.
ACGTTATAAGGATGCTCTGAGAATATGTTCTATTGCAGCCGAGTGAAAGGTATCGGTATGCTGCGATCCCGCAATTAACACTGGTTCCGGAAAGCCAGCGCTACATATGCATGTAGTCTGTGTCCTTCTTTTGCTATGTTCGGATGCGCCACGCCCTTTGCCTCCATCATGCTATACCAACAAGCCGAATGTGCCAATTTGCTCAACATGATGTGGGATGTGGAAACATCTTGCTGGTACACTATGTTAACGTGGAAGTATTTTAATGCGCAAGGATTTTGTAAGTTTCTGCAAAGAGTAGAAATACACTCCCAACACTTTGGAAAGGCCAGGATTTGTGGACTGCTCAAGCCACATTTTACCCTGCCGAAAATCGAAATAATTTGGTGTGATGCATTGACAGATGTCTTATACCTAGAAAAGCTAGCTAGGTCTCCGAGCAAATCATTACGATAATGTAAAAGGGACGAGATTTCAAGCTGTTCAGTTAAAAAGAAACATCCTAAGTGAAATGAGGGCCAGCGTTGATAATTATGAAAGAGGGACGTGGTGAAAGAGGTAATTTACTTAGGTTCATTACGTTTTCTAAACCCGGCAGTGTAGAGTACTTAAAATTACGTATTGCACATTTCTAACACTTCCCACTTTTCAACGCTTACTTAGTTTAGAAAGCGAAAAATTGCGTCTACGACAGGAAAGTTTATTTCGCACTCATAAAGGAAGGCGCATAGTAGTTATAAAGCTGGCCTGAAATTACAAAATCTAAATGCGCGCATTGCATTTATTCAGCAGCAAGTTCTGTCGATGTTTGGACGACAACCTCTGGTAAAGATTGCACCAGTGAGCATTTACTTAACTCCACGAAAGCTTTAGATAAAAGATCAGCTGCTATAAAAAATAGAAAAGAAAAAACTTTCTGCAGCACGTGCAGTACAGGTTAATGGGACGGCTCCTGTTTTATAGCTTATCACACTCCGTGTATTGCGTTAATTTGCTCACATCAATATATTGCAATATGGTAGGTCAACGTTTTTTACGAGGAATCCAGCTCGCTTATTGCACTCTGAGTGCAAAACGGGCCACAGACGCCAAATAATTTTGAGTGTGAATTTGTGCGCGGACTTTTTGCTCTATTTTAGCATCCGAGAACAGCCTGCTTTACCACACTTTATGGAAACTATACACTTCTTAGCCTTGAGCGCAGAACAAGTGCCGGCACAAACATTTTGCACGGATTCTCAGCACTTCATAAGGAATTGTTGGTGCTTATTTTTTTAACACATTACCGACGAATTGCAGCGTGAAGGACTGTGAGCCCGTTTCACCCACATAATTATTATTCTTTAAGGTTTTACACGGCTGCCCATAGCGGGGTTCAGGGAATGTATGCTTCTTCACAGAAACGAAAATGTACAGTCTTTACAAGAAGACCTCGAAAACGCTGCGTGCTGAAGTAACAGCTAGTCCTTCATGCCTGATTATTTGCTTATGCTAACTTGAGCCTATCTTTATTGACCCTCTTCATGGCGCCACTTTTCAGTGCCCGAAAAGCCGAGGAATGTGACCGTGGAGGAAAAGGACGGAGGACACACACTCAGATGGCTTCCTCCGGACGCGTGGAACGGACCGCCCGGCGGATACGAAGTGAGCTTCACCTGCGTGAACGGTGAAGTCAAGGGAAATAGCACCAGCGTTACTCTCGAGGCTGACAGGACGGCGCTTCTCATCCCAACGCTGAGCCCAGGCGTGCCCTGCACCGTCAGCATCAACGCGTACAACCTGTACGAGGGCGAATCACTGGACGGAGCTAGAGTCAGGGTCCGCTTTACACCTCTTGCCAAAAAGGAATATGCCGGGTTCGATCATCCAACGATCAATTGATTGAGGCTCTCTTTTTATACGATGGATGTTTAGTCGCGCTACTGTGTTTGTCACGTGGGACAAAATGCCAACACCACTGCTGGAGAAAGATACAGTGAGTCAGCTCTGAACAGAATTGTGTACAATTCTATGAAACAACGCTGAAACGTCATGGAAGGCTTTGATCATCGAAAAAATTAGGCATTACATTTCTGAGTGTGCAGTATATTGCTTTACATGGAAACAACATTAACACCCGTTGCAGTACATGTCATCTCCTCGCTGGTTTTTTGTACCCCTTGTTTCTTTTTATGTTCTTTTCTGGAGAGCAGTAAACATATGTATAACGTCGTTTCAGGCGTACAGTGAACTGTATACGGGAGTGGTGTGTGTCACCTATTTTTTCCTGCCGTCCACCTAATAAGTGTTTTGAATACCTTTAAACATGTCACTTATGGTACAAGTGTTCTCACGTGTGTGTAAGATGTTGCCGTGCAGTTTACTTTGCGTAGACTGACAACTGACAACATTGGTCATGTAGCCTCCTCGCATGTGTCTTCGTCTTCCTTACGCTAGTGTTTCATGTTAAATAGCGTGGCATACTATCAGTCGCTGCCACGCACTCTACTAAAGTGTATTTCCGTGCCGCTTCTGTGTTTTTCTCCCTGAGGATGCGCTGTTGATGGAGGCCTTCAAGATCTTCGTTGTGCGGAGTTTATATCATGCTTCTCAAGTCCTTTCTAGTCATATTGTGATCTTAATGTTCTAGGCAAGGGATGATCTTTGCGTGAATTCTGTTGGGCTACCTTCCCCCCACCGAGTGAAATGTAATGCACTAATGCTTCCTACACAAAGGCATGTTACTTTTTAACGTTTTTTTTGGTGATCGGCAGACCATACCACGAATTGCTGCTCAGTTTTTCGTATCGGTTCTCATCTCGAAAGGGGGCCCTACAAATGTTTTCGAGTGTCTCTGGGCGCGCCTTGGCTCCACCACAGCTTTGGTGAAGTATTACGGCTTCCGCCACTGCTATGGAAGGCAGACTAGTGCTGCCGGCGAATACCTAGCCACAAAATAGGTACAAGCGCGCACCCGTCCTGGTGCACGGCCACTACGGCAGTTACGACTCTCACATGGACGCGCACCTATTGGGAAGTTGGAGGCATATGACCGCCAGACATATTTTCCGGCGGGGTCTGGCAGTCCTGGCAGGAGGCCGGGAGCGCGCTGGTAACAATTTTGTGGGCAGGTACCCTGCGCCAGCACTCGTCCGCCTCCTACAGCAGCTGATGCTAGACTATTTCCACAAAGATGTGGCGTGGTCAAAGGGTTAAAGGTGTGGCGGTCAAGGGGCCTCGTGAGACCCCAGTAAATCTCTACATGCCCCCTTGTGAGATGAGAACCCGTATACGCAACTGAGTACCAAGTCGTGGCACATATCTACTCACTAGAACCGGTGCGTTTCCGGCGACACTGCGGGCTTGAAACCCAGTAGCTCTCGCATACGAAGCGGACGCTCTACCATTTCACCAGAGCTGTGGCTGTGGCACACTACCTTCTGTTAATGAAGTGTTACTGTCTTAGATAATACGTAGGTTAACAATATGTCCCGTGGTCATACACTCCAATTGGATGCGTCTATCGGGATGTGGCTGGAATACAGTACTGTACCTAGGTTTACATCTCAATGGCCTTGTATACCAACCAGGGGATGAGGGAAAATATTGTACAAATTTTGGTACGCCTTAAATGGCTGGTCTACTCAGGTTGCTTATTTGCTCTTAGCGATAGATGTTGAAAGAGTGATTTGATGGGCTTGTTTATACGGCAAACTGCTCGTGGGACTGTGGAATATTTAAATAAATGTTAGCCACTACCCGCCACTTGGCTTCATTTATTTCTACCGGGATTGAATTGCACCGCGGACGCAGTGATCACAATGTACCAGTGCGGTTTATATTACAGCGAAGCTGTTAAAGGCTAGGTTCCAGGAGATCGCGTCCGGCAACGGAAGTAGATATACCGGAAGTAAATCAGCAATTTCAGACGAGTCGCGCCACCGTGTGGCGTCGTATAAAATTGTCGAGATGGCGGTGTTGTTAAACTTTGGGAGAGTAAAACCATTTCAGACGCGTCGTTAACTTGTGGCGTCGTATGAAAACGTCAGAATGGCGGTGTTTTGAAATTCGGCGTCGTAAAAAACTCGTGCAGCCCACCGCGCTTTACGCAGGAACTTCTTTGCTTCTTCATTACGTGACGTAGCTCACTCTGGTGGCCACGTGACCGTGTCAGCGCTAGTACGCGCTCTGTGATTGGCGTATCCGTCTTTAAAAAATGTAATAGTCTCTCCTATATCGTGTGTAGGTTCTTTGTGCGGTAGCGCATATCGCGGCGGCGGAAGCAGACTACCGACGATGAGCGGGCCGCGGACGCTAAGCGTAGCGTGCTGCGCGCCACGGCCCCGAGGCGGGAAGAACTGCGAACCCTCCATGTGGAAGGTTCGCAACGTTTCACCGGAGCAACGGCCAATCACCACACACACCGGTAATCCACCTTCACACTGGTCATTCACTTTAACATAGTGGAATGGCACTGTCATTTTAACGCAAAAGCGTTTAGGGCCCCGTGTCGCAGAAAATCCGGCGTCGGCAACCGGCGTGTCATCGCGGGTGGCGGAGAAAATCACCCAACCACATCGACTGCGAAGGCCCTCCACGTGGTGCAAGGTCTTAGTGAACAAAAATTGAATTTATCATAGTGACACCCATCAGAAAAATGATAAGTACGACTTTACCATTTGGCGTCGGATTCGCCGTCGGATTGTTTACCAATAGGCGTAAGATTGTAATTTGAATAGACGAGAAAACCTAATTCTGCTACGAGGAAACTCAAAAACAAACCCCTTTTCCAGCATTTCTACCAAACCTGCGCGCGTCCGGGCAATATCAAAAAATAATAAAATAAGAAATGTGCTAGGGCCTTCACATTTTAATATAAGACCACTTATATTGCCCCTGAAAAAACGTTTTTCCAGCAATGCATTTCAGTTTAAAAGTGACGCCGACTGTAAGGGGATCGGTGTAAGCTTGGTCTTTGTAAGCTGGCTTTCCACATTCAGTGTTGCAGTGAATGAAGCATACTGGCCGTCTGCGAACGGGTCCCGATAACGCTTTCGCGTTTTACTCTTAAAGGCGAAGCTTAAGCATCCTTCAATTTTTTTTGTATCTTACTTCAACTTGTTGCTGGGGCCACATCAAATTTTAGTTTTTACGAACTCGCTTTCTCAGCTGAGTGTGCGTTTTCTTTATTCCGTAATAATTTGAATAGTCAAAAAATTAATTGTCTCCAGAGAGCCTATAAGTGGAAATGTATAATAATTTGTTGTGAAAGCAATAAAATAAACGAACTATTAACGTGCAACAAGAGCCTGCTTATGCAGTGCGAGTAATTTGCCTCTATAGCTGCCTCCAACGCCTGGTAGGACTGCGCTCAGTGGCCTTCGGTATAGAAACCTACAGAAACTTGTGCGTCAGTGTGAGTATGGTAGCGGTGGGGGAATCCATCCCCAGCAAAAACCCTCTCATCGGCGCATTGAATCGAGGAGGACGCAGCTGCGTAGAATATCGGGTGACCTCACAGAACCCACCCTGAGCCGCAGAGAAATATGTCACAGTTTTGCCCTAAGGGCGAAGCAATGAATGCGATAGCAACACAGCAATGTCATACGAAGTAAGGTGAGCGGCTTTGGTAGCAAAATGAATTGTAGTAAACATGAGCTGATTAAGTAAGCAGGTGTGCTGCGGCGTAAGTAGACCGACTTGAAGAGAGACTCGATGACCACGAGAAGGCGCGTGTGAAACGGTGGTGTTGATGAGAAGCGCTTCCCGTGGGCAGCGCGTGCGAAGGGACACACCTGGAGCGCTGCACTGCCGATCCGGGCAGCATTGCATGTGTAGCGTGCGTTGGAAAATGTGGCCCGACTATTACTAACTGAATGAACAAGCGTGGTGTGAGCGCGCACAAACAAACACGAATAGATCACACTGAATGACTGCAGACAACGACTGTCAAAACGCTGGCAGCAAGCATACGCCGCAGCGGGCGAAGGTACGTGCGGTCTATCGCTTCAACGGAAACTGAGCGGCGAATGCACACCGCAGAAAGGTCAGAGCCGTGTGCAGATAAGAGACGGTGCGGACGAGCGACGAGCGCGGTTGTTGGCAGAGTAAAAGTGCGCCAACCCCCCCCCCCCCTCCCCGCTCCCTCCGGCGCTGGCTTCCTGCTTCCTTGCTTGCGCGTGGAAGATGAGTTCGTTCGCTCTCCGTGATATCGCACGTCCCCGCACGCTTCCGCTCGGGCATACGGCGCGCGGCGAAGGTTTTATCTATAGGGAACCTCACGGCGACGGCGACGGTTCTAAATGTAAGCTTCCTTTGTGTATAGCACACAGTGAACTGGCTTATATAGCAGGAAATGGAGCTGTAAATTAGTACCAATAAGCATAACTCTGTTCGGCGTAATAAAACAATTGCATCATTAAACCTGCACTCCTAATCCTACCTTAAACAAATTTCTATAGTACATAAAGCTCTTCATGAAAGTGCGCATAGTGTTCTACGACTTCTTTGATAATTTAACGCAGCAGCGTTAAGGACGCCGCGTCGCAGAAAATACGGCGTCGGCAACCGGCGTCACCGGTGATGTGGAAGAGCGGTGACGTTCCTGGCGAATGGAAGACCGCTAACACCATTTTAATCCCAAATCCGGGCAAGCCCCCTGGCCTCGATAATCTACGACCGATCTCACTCACATCGTGCGTGGGAAAGGTTGCTGAACATGGAATACTGAGTCGATTATCTCGGTGCCTGGAATAACACGATGTTTACCCTCACACGATGATCGGCTTCAGACCTGGTTTATCTACGCAAGAAGCTATGTTCCTACTCAAGAACCAAATAACCAGCCACAAGACTAGGGACACGAGAGCGATTCTGGGACTAGACATGGAGAAAGCCTTTGATAATATCCTCCATATATTTATACTCGAAACCATTTCAAACCTCGGTCTGGATAGTCACTTTCATCAATACGTCGAAGCCTTTCTCAGTGGAAGGATGGCTACGCTCAAGGCTGGGGACCTAACATCAGATACAATGAAGCTAGGCAACCGCGGCACACCCCAAGGAGCAGTCATATCGCCCACTCTATTTAATATCCCCATGAGAGGTCTCGCTAGAAGGCTTGAAGGCATCGAAGGCATAGAATACACCATTTACGCGGATGACGTCACGATATGGTGTACTGGAGGCAGCGACGGAGAAATAGAACAAAGATTACAAGAAGCCGTAAACGGCACTGAAGAGTACCTCATCCCAACGGGACTCCGATGCTCACCCAACAAATCGGAACTACTACTATACACACCTAAGAGAAGAGGCCGCAAACCCAGGGGATGGATTCCTCCTGGGGAGAACAATATACCGCTCTATACCAGGAGCGGAAGCGTCATCCCAACGGTGGACTCCATCCGGGTCCTGGGCTTGGTGATAGAAGCCAACGGGTCCAATAATCAAACGATTCTACGTATCGCTAAGAAAGTGGACAACGCAATTAGGCTTATCCGCCGACATGGACCGCTGACATGGGCTTAACCGCCGACATGGGCTTGAAGAAGGCAACGTCGTTAGACTGCTTCAGGCCTTTGTGCTATGTCACTTCGCCTACGTAGGATTTATGCACGAGTGGAAGAGATCCGAACGAGACAAACTCAATGTATTGTTAAGGAAGGTAATCAAGGTAGCTCTTGGGCTACCTATGTACACGGAAACCGAAAGACTGATGCAACTAGAGATGCACAAGACACTGGAGGAAATAGCCGAGGCACAAGAAAGAGCCCAGTTCTTTAGACTCTCTACCACGCGATCAGGAAGACAGATCCTCAAACGAAGTGGTAAGCCAATTACAGCAATAGATAATAATCATATAGAAATTCCCAAAGACCTACGGAAGAATATCACAGTCATGCCTGTTCCGAGGAATGTTCACCCAATTCATAACGTGGGCAGAAGGCAAGCCAGAGCCAAAGCCCTGCTAGAGAAAGCTCAAAATCAGGTTGAAGAATGCTCGTTCGTCAACGCGGCTTTCATACCCAATAGACGAGCCTTCACAGCAGTCCTTCTGAACGGCAAATGTGAAGTGGTCAACTCGGCGTCCACGTACACCACGCAACCAGACATTGCAGAACAAGTAGCCATCGGATTAGCACTTTTAGACCAAAAGAAATCGACGATCCACAGCGATTCTAGGGCAGCCGTCCGAGTATTTGCCAAAGAAGTAATCTCTAGACATGCTCTGGCAATTCTCGACGAAAAGGTCGTCAAACCCCACACGATCATCTGGTTTCCTGCTCATATGGGAGAAATCCACGGTGCTCCCGTGAACCTCAACGAATCTGCCCACAATACTGCACGAGGACTTGCCTAACATGCAGCCACAAGGCAAGAAGATGCTGAGGTTCCTGATTGCAAGAACCACCTCCTCACATACAACGAGCTAACCAAGAACTTCTACCTACAACGCAGGGTCTTCCCCCCTCCGCACAGTAAAATAGAGTTCAGGCCATTACGCTAAGGGTCTTAGAAACGAGACCTTATCCGAACCCTTTATTAATCAACAAGGTCGATCCGGAGATCTCTACTCATACAACCTGCGATAAATGTAACGACACCATAAATCTAAGTCATATGCTCTGGCGTTGCTCCGCGTTACGCAGCGACAAAGACAACACTGAAGAGCGGTAGGACGCAGCTCTACGCAGTCTCACATTAGATGAACAGCTATGGGCTGTCCAACGGGCCCACGAAGCGGCCGATAGGCTAGGCCTTTCGGTCCCAACTTGGGAGCGGGCTAGGAAACTAGCGCGACCCAATGGACCAAAATAAAGTTTTTCCATCCATCCATCCACCCCAGTTATCGGTAGTACTTTTAACGCGTTTGTTTACCTCAGAGCAATATTCCTCAGCATTTCGGTAATAATTTAGCGGAACCCCGAGGTACTCTCCAGGGGAAACTGTCCAATTCATATTACAGTACACTTCGGGTGTGCTCTGCCAGTTGTCATGCCAAAATCCAAGGCATTCCGGCCAACTGATCGCGCTACCTGTTGCTGTGCAGAAAGCTGTGGCTACTTTGACAAGTACGAAACACGGCTATGTCATCTGCATACGCCAGAACCATAATTTCACTGTTCAAAAATGTGTAGCCTTGAATACATGGTGTTGCAAACAAACCTAAACAAAAAGGTTATAGGTAAGTCGCAAAAAGAAGAGGAGACAAAGGACATCCTTGTTTCACGTTCCACAGTACAGGAATCGAATCACTTCGTTCCTTGTTATTCACTAATTTGGCTGTAAAATTATGATACACCATTTTCAAACCTTCAGTAATCACAGATCCAGCATTTACACGCTCAAGCAGTAAAAAAAATTAATGTACAACTTTATCGAACGCTTTATGTAAGTCTAACTGAATCGTGGCTACGCGGTCATGCATTGTGTCACAACGTTCCAGAATACTTCTAGCTATGTGTATGTTCGTAAATATTGTTCTACCTTTAATACCCAGTGTTTCACGTGGGCCAACAAGGGACTTAATAACAATATGGAGCCGTCTAGCTAACAATTTCACGTATATTTTGTAGTCTGTATTAGTCAAACTAATGGGACGGTAAGACTCGACTGAAAGAGACTTTCCAGGGTCATCAGTTTTGGGGATCAGCACTGCATGCGCGATCCTAAAACAGAGGGGTGCTTGCTTTTTTTCATAACATTCGGTGATCACTTGATATAAACGCATTTCCAAATCTGTCTTAAAAAAACTTTTATTTGGCTGCACCCACCCCATCCGGCACAGGTGACTTGCCGTTACTTAACTCATATATTGCCGCTTCCATTTCTGCCACGATTATTTCAGATTGCAGTGACTCTCTCCGCCTTGCGCCAGTAAACACTATAGATCATCATCATCATCCAGTGACTCTCTAACCGTGTCTTCTAATCTTGGTATAAGGGACAGAATGTCAACTCGGAGCTCTTAGGGTCACCAATTTTTGGCCAAGAAGCTCTGTGTAAAATGCAACGAATGGAAGTGTTATCCCTGTTTTCTTGGGTAATTTTTTGTGATATCGAATTTCCTTTATCGCTTTATTTGCTGCATGCTTCTTTTCTTCACTAAACAAACGCTTAGTGGGCTCTTTGCCCAGCCACAACCTTTCAGTACGAGCCCTTATCATTGCGCCGCGGTATGCACTTATCTTCATCGATCCACTCGAGCTTTGCTTTCACCTCCTTTATTTCGAGATGCTGACGACCGGAAGCGTCGCTGCAAAGCAGGCTTGCGAGGACTCCGAGAGCATAGGGAAAGCGAGCATGTCAGGCACCGGTGAGCCTCCAACAGAGACATGTAGTGGGTGGTGGTGTTCAGTGTCCCCTACAGCGCCTCCGCTCTAGCGGAGGTGACATCCCAGAGGCCTTCAACGAGGACCACAAGAACCCCACGGTTGCAATGTGAGCAGGACGCCTCGCCAAACAACCTCATGGCTCGGCAAACCTAAGGCCATAGAGGTAAAACATACTAGGAGGGAGCGTCACGTGATTCCGCTAGCCTCAGCAAGCCAACCTCCTTTGAAGCCGCCCCTCCCTCTCTCAGGGGCCCCGTGCGCGGTGCCTTTTGGGTAGGAATAGGCCCACAAGGTTGCCGGAGCATTCGTGATTGTTTGGTACGTGGTAACTTTGTGTCACCTGCCGTCACAGGCTTGGAGGCCCGTATGCGGGTGGTGGTTTTCTGCAACTGCGCGCGTCGTTCTTCGCTTCAAATGCGATGTCTTGAAACGTGGAGCAAGACTGGGGCGCCTGACTCATGAACACAGAAAATTTTCAAGGCGTCACTAGCGCTTACCACCGCGGTTAGTGGTGTTGCCAGCGCTCGCGGCTCGAAACCCGCCAGACGCCCGAGTGTGGTCTATATTTCCCACGTACTCAAGTTTCGTCAAATCAGCCGTTGTGCACCTTAAGCTATGTAATAGCTTAAGCTATATCAGTGCGTATTATCTTGCTAATTTTTCGTGCCGCTGTCTTGCACCTAGAAAGAAACGGATGTTTTGAGTGGCACTTTTTTGTCACATTTTCGCTTAATAAAAGGCTGGTGTGCCTGTTTTATTTTGAGAGAATTAATTTTTGTCACGCTGCCGTGACATTTTCTTGGGCTAACCTAGGGGTAGAATTGGGAAGCGATCATTATATTGCTAGCACCGTGCTGCAGGTAGGCAGAAAGCCTCCCAGGGCTTTCAAATACATAGACTGGGATCATTTCCGTAAGATCAGGGAGGAAAGAGGGGGTGATTCTCCTGAGAACTTCCAGGAATGGTTGGATAGAGTCAAAAGGGACGTAGGAGAAGTGACCAAGTCGATACACATGGAGCTGGAGGTCGAGAAAATGGATAGCAGATTAGCACACTTAATAGAGGCCAAGGAATCTATACTGGCTAGGTGGATAACACAAAAGCTCAATCGTAGGCTTAGAAAGAGGCTAGCAGAGCTAAACAAAATAATTATGGCACACTGTCAAGTGCTTGAGAGACAGCAATGGGATGAGGTTTGTAACATGGTGGATGGGCAGATGCGATTAGGTAGGAAATGGAACCTACTAAAGTACCTGCTCCACGAGGATAAGACCAAAAGCAATCAGAATCGGGTGGTGGATAAAATTCTTCATGCGGAAAGGCAGCAGCATGGGGATGACGAAATCGCCACGCACTTGGCACGGAGGTATCTTCCCCTGGCGGAGAAGGCTGGGCCCACGGGGCAGGAATGTCCACGAGATGAGGGCAAATCGGCAGAGAGCCTAGACAGGCCGTTTCAGGAGGCGCACGTTCGCGAAACACTGCAGAAACTCACTGGCAGGTAAGCCCCGGGACCGGATGGCGTAACCAACAGAATGCTGCGCAATTTAGATAACAGGTCGATTAAGGTCATAACGGAAGAGATCAACCGCATTTGGGAATCGGGAGTATTTCCAGATGAGTGGAAGGTTGCATCCGTGGTTCTCATTCCCAAGCCTGGGCGCAGCCCCGGAACTGACAACCTCAGGCCCATCTCCCTCACGTCTTGTTTGGGCAAGGTGGTGGAGCCTGTGATAAATTATCGGATCTCTAAACACATTGAGGAGCAGGGTCTCTTTTCCAACAACATGATAGGCTTCAGGCCTCACCTCTCCGCGCAGGACGTCATGCTACTCATCAAGCACGATATGTTAGATAAAGACACCAGGGACACGAGGGCCATTCTCGGTCTAGATCTGGAAAAGGCCTTTGACAACGTGTCGCATAAACATATTCTAGACTCTATCTCCCGCCTTGACTTGGGGGAAAGATTTTACAGATTCGTGCACTCTTTTCTCGGAGATAGGAGGGCCACAATCAAATTGGGTGACCTGAAATCGGAGGCTTATGATCTCGGAAAAAGGGGTACTCCACAGGGGTCGGTTGTCTCGCCGCTCTTATTTAACTTAGCGATGCAGGGCTTGGCGAACGAGCTTGACCAGATGGAGGGTATTGGCTCCGCAATCTATGCGGACGACATCGCCCTCTGGTGCTCTGGCGGGTCAGAAGGCCAAGTTGAAGACGCACTGCAAGAGGCGGTGCATTGCGTAGAAAAACACGTCAATCGGATGGGTCTCCGGCTCTCGCCTTCCAAATCGGAGTTACTTCTATATCGTCCCACTAGAAGAGGACCCAAGCCTAGAGGGTGGAGGCCTCCAGAAGAGATTGATATTGGTGTGCGAACGTCGTCCGGCAGCGATATCCCAAGGGTTCGTTCTCTCCGGGTGCTAGGCATGATCATTGAAGCTAACGGTCAGCACGGGCGTACTATAGATAAGCTTAGAGGACATGCTGAAGGAATAATCAGACTCATTGCAAGGGTTTCGAACAGAAAAGGAGGCCTTAAGGAAGATAATCTCTTCAGGCTTTTCCACGCGTTTCTCATGAGCCATGTGAATTATGTCACTCCGATGCACAGATGGCAGAAACACGAAATGAACAAGTTAAACACGCGCATCAGGAAAAGTATTAAGAGAGTCCTAGGACTGCCAATGCGCACAAGCACAGAAAACCTAGCAAGCCTAGGCGTCCACAAGACATTAGAGGAAGTTATCGAAGCGCAGCAATCCGCACAAACTGCTACACTCTTGTCTAAGGAGGCGGGAAGAGGGATCCTGGCTAAGGTCGGGATCAATCCGAAGACGTTAAGGGATAGGAACGTTCAGCTTTCGGATAGTGTGAGGCAGGCTATTAAGGTCTCCCCAATTCCGAGGAACGTGCATCCGACTTTCAACACTGGCAGGAGGACGGCTCGCGCCTCTGCGCTTTTGCGGTACGCACATGCGCACGAGGTAGTCATGTTTTGTACATGCTGCCCAATACGAAGGCGACTCCAGCCATTTTGTTGCTAACGTCGTGGACATGAAGGGCCGAGTGTTATCGGCCGCGTCAATCATGATGATTTGTGAATTTTATTGGCGCAAGGGCCAGTTATGGCCAAAGAGCGCCAGGCAAAAAACAATTATTTCTCAAAGGTACAAAGCGTGACTAATGTCAGATTTCTAAATCTGGATGGCGAATGGCAGATGTGATTTGGCTGTAGAGAGGCCTAAAATTAGTCGCTGTAAAGTGCGTAAAATATTCAGGTGTTAAAATAATGACAATGACTAGTGATGTATACTATGAGCTAGTGATGTATACTATGAGCATAAAAGTTCTGTTTCAAAGGGATGATTAATCAAACGTATGAGTAGCAATAGCACTCATACCTCACCAGTGGGCCCTTGAACGCAAGGGCTGGGAGGCACGTGCTTTAGAGAAATGCAATCGCAGCAGCAGCCTCTAGTGAGAGGATGTGCTACGTATACCTTGGGCTGATAACATGCAGTGTTCCAATCTCTCGTAAAAACATTAAAACTAACTTATTGTCAAAGAGTGGTTCAGCGCCGAGAAACATTGCCGGGTGGAGTGGAATGTGTTGTCTATATGCCATGGCAAAGTACCTTTTTCTTTGGACTTCTGTTTCCCGACACTCCAACAAGACGTGAAGGACCGTAAGCATCTCGCCACATTTATTACATGTAGGAGGATTATCACCGGTCAGTAGATAAGAATGAGTGCCATAGGTGTGGCCTATCCTAAGACGGCAGAAAATAACCTCAGTTTGTCGTACTTTCGTTACTGGAGGCCAGTTTCCCACGCTTGGCTTTATAACATGGAGTTTATTAAATTCCTCAGTGTCCCAAGTACGTTGCCAATGACCCCTCAATTTCTTGCGAATGAAGGGCTTTAAATCCATGACAGGAACAGTTATGGAAAAATTGCTTAGTTTTTTGTTTACTGATGTAGCCATACTGTCGGCAAGCATATTACCTTCGATGCCTCTGTGGCCAGGTACCCAGCATATTGTGATATGTTGATGAGATGCGTACAAAGCGCAGAGCACTGAATAGAGTTCTGTAAAAACAGGATTTTTATTCCTTTGTAGAGAGTTGAGGCTTTTCACAACGCTTAATGAATCTGTAAAAATTATTCCTCTTTGTAGCTTTATTTACTTGATGTGTCTAACTGCCGACAAAAGTGCGTAGGCTTCTGCCGTAAAGATACTTGTTTCCGGGTGCAAACAGCCGGATACCGAGAAGGATGGGCCGACTGCAGCATAAGAAACGCCAGCATGAGATTTAGAAGCGTCGGTGTAAAATTCTGTGCACGAATACTTGGACCGGAGTTCCAGAAAATGCATTTTAATATGTGCCTCTGGTGCGTGTTTCGTAACCTCTATGAACGATGTGTCGCATTTTATGAGCTGCCACAGCCACGGTGCTACTGGCATGGCTGGAGCCAATAGAGGGTTTTCAAGAAGTGGAACAGCCATTGCTTCGCTGAGGTTCCTCACGCGCAATGAAAAGGGTTCTCTCACTGTTGGACGATTCTGGAAAAGTGTGGCACAAGTTATATCGTTTACGGTTTTGTTACAAGGATGTTCACGGTCAGAGTGTGCCTTCAGAAAATACATGATACTGGACAACGATCTTTGCAGCTCGAGTGACCACTCATTGGATTCTACATATAAACTTGGTACCGGGCTAGTTCTGAAAGCTCCTGTGGCCAGGCGTATGCCTAAATGATGTACAGGATCCAGAATTTTTAGGGTACTCGGTGCAGCAGATTGATACACGACAGACCCGTAGTCTAAACGCGATCGTACAAGACTTTTGTAGAGATTCATTAAGCATCTTCTGTCACTACCCCAACTTGTGTGCGAGAGAATTTTCAGTATGTTCATTGTATTCAGGCACTTGGCCTTCAAGTATTTTATGTGGGGAATGAAACTTAGTTTTGAGTCGAGTATGATGCCCAGGAATCTATGTTCTTTGTTCACAGGAATGTGCTGTGCTTGCAGTTCGATAGTGGGATCAGGGAGCAGACCTCTTTTTCTTGAAAAAAGGACACAGGAACTTTTATGTGGATTGACCTTGAACCCATTTTCGTCTGCCCATTTGGATACTTTAAGCCCAAGCTGTATTTGCCTCTCGCAGACTGCAAGGCTACAGGATTTAAAACCTATCTGTACGTCGTCTACATAAACAGAATAGAAAATGGCTGGAGGTAGCGAATAACGAAGCGTGTTCATCTTCACAATAAAAAGCGTACAGCTCAGGACGCCTCCCTGGGGTACCCCAGTTTCCTGTGTGAATGGACGCGAGAGTACGTTGCCTATTTTTACGCGGAAAGTGCGTTTCAAGAGGTAGCTCTCAATAACATTCAGCATGTTCCCCCTGATACCCATTTGTGACAGGTCTCGGAGGATTCCTTGCGCCACGTGGTGTCATAAGCCTTTTCCATGTCGAGAAATATTGATAAAAAGAACTGTTTATGGACAAAGGCATCGCGAATATTAGCCTCGACACGCACGAGGTGGTCGGTTGTTGACCGGCCTTCTCTGAATCCGCATTGGTACGGATCAAGCATTTTGTTTGATTCGAGGTAATGTAGAAGGCGGCGATTGATCATTTTTTCAAACAACTTGCAGAGACAACTTGTTAGCGCTATCGGGCGATAGCTTGTTACTGAGCCGGGATCCTTACCCTGTTTTAACACAGGGATTACAATAGCTTCTTTCCATGAAGATGGAAGGTGTCCAGCTGTCCAGAGAGTATTAAAGAGTGCCAGCAGTGTGATTTGTGTGTCTCGGTGAAGTTGTTTTACCATCTCATACATAACTCTGTCGGGACCCGGAGCAGAGTTCTGACATGAGTTTAGGGAGGCTTGCAGCTCGGCAACGCAGAAAGGCCGGTTAAATGGTTCGTTTGGGCTACATTTACGGTTAAATGACTTCCGTTCCTCCGTTTCTTTGAATTTCAGAAAAGACAAAGAATAGTGCGTGGAGCTAGATACCCACTCAAAGTGCTCACCAAGAGCGTCGGCCTGGTCCTTGAGACTGTTTCCTTGTTCATTTACCAAGGGCAACGGATGGATTTGTTGCCCTTTCAACCTTCTCAGCCCATCCCAGACTTTCCCTTCCTGAGTGAACGAATTAATACCAGAGAGAAACCTCTCCCAGCTTGCCCTTCTTGCTTGCCTTCGAGTCCTCCTTCGCTGAGATTTAATGTGTTTGAAAGCAATAAGGTTCTCCACATTAGGATATCGACGGAGAATGCCCCATGCTTTATTTTGTTTCTTACGCGCCTCTCTGCAGTCATCGTTCCACCAACTGACTCGTCTTTTGCATGAGTTGCCATTTGTCTGTGGAATGCATTTTTCTGCTGCGTCGATTATAAAAGCGGTAAAATACGCAACCGCGTCGTCTATGCTAAATCGACTGATAAAATCTTGTGATAAATAACTTGCTTCTTTAAAATGGTCCCAGTCGGCCGATGATAGCTTCCACCGAGGACACTTTGGAGGGCATTCGTGTTGCTGTTGCAGTATCAGCTTTAGCGTCACAGGGAAGTGGTCACTTCCAAAGGGATTTTTTATTACACTCCATTCCAAGTACGGAAAGATGGCCGCAGAGCCCATTGATAAATCTATTGAGGAATATGAATTATGCTGTATATTGTAATACGTGGGCTCTTTTTTGTTGAAGAGACACGTGCTAGAGGATACAAGAAAGTTTTCTATTAGGCGGCCTCTGGTGTCGCACCGGGAGTCCCCCCAAATTGTGTGATGAGCGTTAAAATCGCCGGTGATCACGAATGGTTCTGGGAGCTGGTCTATGAGACTGTAAAATTACGTTTTTCTGAGTTGGTAATTGGGCGGTATATAAATGGAGCAAATGGTTATGAGCTTGTTAAACAATATTGCTCGCACGGACACGGCCTCGAGAGGCGTCTGTAGGGCCAACTGTTGGCAAGCGACGGACCTGTCGACAATAATTGCCACCCCGCCAGACGAGGCAACAGCTTCGTCTCGGTCCTTGCGAAATATGGCGTACTGCCGGAGAAAATTAGCTTGTTTGGGATTTAGATGTGTCTCCTGGACACAGAACACCTTTGGCTGATATCGAGATAACAGTTCAGTTATGTCGTCTACATTACGGATTAGTCCTCTGATATTCCAGTGCATTATCTGTGTGGCCATTGTGGTGTTGTAAAGGATGTGTTCTATGAGTTAGGGAGACATTGAAATTTAGATTCATGTGTCCTTGCCTGGACCCATGATCTTTTTTTTTCTTTTTTGGCGCGGTCGAGAGAAGCGCGCTGCTCTTTCGGCACCTGTGGTGCTGGTGTTGTATCCATTGCCTCTCGGGAGGCGCTGGATGCCCGCCCTTGCAGGCGGCTTATTCGTGTTTCAGGCCTCGACTGGTGAGTAGAGGCCTTGTGTCCCGACGGCCCAGGAGTCGCCGAGCTCTTTTGCTGGGTGGGTGGAGTAGTTTTACCTACTGCCACCATGGGGGCAGGTGCCACAGCCGCAGGCTCGCTGCGCACGGGCCGGGGAAGTGGCGGAAGCCGATGCAGCGCTGCCCCCTGACGCGCCGCCTCGGCGTAAGCGGTACTGTGGAAAACTGAGCACCTTTTTCTGGCTTCTTTGAATGATATATTTTCTTTGATCTTCAAGGTAATTATTTCTTTCTCTTTTTTCCACGTTTCACAAGATCGGGAATATGCCGGGTGGTCGCCTTCGCAGTTCACACAGTGGGGTGTACCAGAACAGTTATCAGAGGGGGGACCTTTGTCACCACATTTTGCGCAGGTGAGTTGACCTCGGCAGCTTTGCGAGCCGTGGCCGTACTTCTGGCATTTGAAACAACGTCGAGGATTGGGAATGTAGGGCCTGACGCGGGTTTTAGTATAACCTGTTTCGAGGGTCTCTGGGAGAACACTAGAAGAAAATGTAATTATCAGATGTTTTGTTGGTATTTCGTTGTTGTCTCGTCGGATTTTTATTCTTTTTACTTCAATAACATTTTGGTCTTGCCAACCCTCCAGTAGTTCTGCTTCGGTTAGTTCTATCAAGTCCGGATCTGAGATCACGCCTCGGACTGTGTTCAGAGAGCGATGTGGGGACACTGTTACTGGGATGTCAGCAAACGCTGTGAGTTTTGCAAGCTTTTCGTGCTGCAGCTTGTCACGAACCTCAAGGAGGAGATCGCCGCTTGCCATCTTGGTAGCTTTATAGCCTGGTCCAATGGTGTCTGTTAGGGATTTCGAGACAAGGAAAGGTGAAATAACTCTTACTGGTTTTTCAGGTTTATCGCTGCGGATTACGTGGTAGCGTGGGAAAGATTCTTTGTGATGGACGAAAAAGTTCAGGAAACCTTCGGTGCGTACTCGCTTTGCAGCGGTACGATCAGGAAGCAAAGAGAAAGATGCTCTATGCATGCTTGATGAAGTTGCTTCGGCAGCAATGGTAGCCACCCACCACGGAGCCCAACAAGGGGACGCTACAAGTTTGACAAAGCAATGACTTGCACACGCCAGCCGTGCATCGCTGCTATAACCCAATGCGCCATACTCAAGGTTGGATATAGAGCACCAGGTTAACCCAAGCCGCCTAGAAGTGATAGAAAAAATTAGGAAGAAAGGAGATGACAGGACAGATAAGCAAAGTTGATAGGAAAGCAATAGATTGAGGAGAGGGACAGGAAAAGACGACCACCGATTTCCCCCGGGTGGGTCAGTCCGGGGGTGCCGTCTACGTGAAGCCGAGGCCAAAGAGGTGTGTTGCCTCCGCCGAGGGGCCGTAAAGGTCCAAGCACTCGGCATCGGCTCAACCCCCAGGATCCCCTTTTCCCCGGACACGGCTAAGCCACGTACGGTTAAACGCGGGAGGGGCCAACCCTCATGTGCTCGGGTCCGTGGTGTCGCAACACACCAAACGCCTGCTGACGCAGACGCCCCTGCGGGGAGGCCGCGTCAATCAGGACGTCATCGGCTTGCAAGGCGGAGCAGCTGGCCATTGCGCTGGCGCTCCTTCGGTCGGACAGGGAAGATATTTATACGGACTCGAGATCAGCCCTTCGAGCTTTCTCGACTGGGGCAGTTTGTGAAGAGGTTGGTAGGGCACTTGAGGGTAAGGTGTTTACTCATCACGTCATTACATGGTTCCCGGCGCACGAGTGCGCAGAACTAGGGGGGCTAGCCAACGTTAATGAGTTGGCCCATGCCCGGGCGCGAGGTCTTGCCGGCCGCACCGTGCACTGGGAGGCCGGTGTGCCGGGTGGGACCGGCAACGGGCTTGGTCCGACCTTTTCGGAGGCAGACCCCCCACGTTTCAGGGACATTCTCTCCACCTTCAACGAGATCACTAGCCACTATCAGATGAGTCGCAGGGCTTCCCCCCTGCCACATCGAAATCTCACGAGGCCTCAAGCCGTGACCCACAGGCTAATACAAACGAACTCGTATCCCACACTCTCCATCATCAGTAGGTACACGGAGGTCTCCCCTCTTTGTCCCGACTGCGGCGGAGTTAGCGATTTCAAACACATGCTCTGGGAGTGCCCCTCTTTACAGCACCACACGGACCACGTATTGATGGCGGATGCATTTTATTCATTGGTCAAGAGCCACGAATGGATTAATCAACTCCGGGCTGTCCAGAAGGCCCACGATGCGGCGGTGAGGCTTGGCCTTCCCGTCCCAACGTGGGAGCGGCCCGCAGTTTTGCCCCTATAAAAACGGTGTGAAGATTCTTCAGGACCTAATTTATTGATACCACCACCACCACCACGCTGCCGTGCACCTAGAAAGAAACGAAATGTTTTGAGGAAAACTTTTTTGTCGCATTTTCGCTTAATAAAAGGCTCGATCTGGTGTGCGGGTTTTATTTTGAGAGAAATAAATAGCCTTAGCCTGCATTCTAAACGCTGAAGTGGTCGCCGTTTATTCAGATTCACGTGCACAATTTTGCAAGATTGTGTAGTGCGACGACGCTTTTTAGACGTGCCTCGGGGATCCATTTTCGTTATATAATAAAGCAAATGGACGGAATTTGTGCATTATCTACAGTTTATTCAGCTGTTTTCAAATGCGAGTATAGCTCCACAGCATAATTATGTCCTAGAATCAAACACAGCCAGGGGGACCGTTCTTGCTCTGCTAGTGTGAAACGGCATGAACACTGAATACATAGCGGCAAGGAAAAAATGGCAGCATTCATTTGCACTTGTGGATTCATTGTGTTGCTGGTGTACTTGTACTATGGAAAGCACATTTTTATGACAACAGTAATTGTTTCATTCGTTATTCAATGTTTATTGCACCTATAGAAGCCAGAATATTTCACACAAATACAGAAGGAAGCCGCATTTATAATTTAAATCGAGTACATTGCAAAGATAACAAACAAAAGAAAATTATAAACAGCAAGTAGGAAAACTTATTGTGCAACTGCTCTTCGGTATCAGTATCAGCATACTTGTATGCCACAGGGCATTTGTATAATAACGTTATACAAAGTAAACTATATCACACGTAGTATTGATACCTTTAATAAAACTGGTCAATGGGATCAGCTGTCCTTGAATGTAGCTGCAGTTTTGCTTACAATATCTTGTATGCAACACCTTCAATACAGAGCTATAATTGTATAATATTTATATCTGCACTGTCCTCACAAATATCGGAAGGCTTCGGTGACTGTGCTTGTCAGAAAAGTAAGCAATACATATGCAGAAATCGAAAAAAAGAGTGGTAGTTCACAAAGTCAAAGTTTAAAGAATTGATGTGAGGTCAGACCCACAAACTGAGTATGTTAACATTAAATACAATGCATTTTGCTGCAAGTAAAATGTACAACAAAGATTATGTTGTATCACATATCTACAAAAAAGTTGGCACCGTCGAAGCTGAGCCAACACACCGCAAAATTAAGAGGCGACGGTTCTATTAGGCTGTGAACCTCAAATTAATGAATATTTCACGGTATTTAAAACACTCATTGAGTGGTATATAACAAATGTTTGTGGTTACAGTGAATCTGGCATCATAAAAGGCTATTGTAAAGCAAATAAACAGAGTTAGCACATTAAATTATTTTAATAGTAAAACCAACGGTATTCCAGGTGACAGTGGCAAATTTCTACAAAGGTCAGGTAAATGTCATACAGGATAAACATTAAGAAACATTGTCATCCTCAAGAGTATACTTAGCTCACACAAAATCCATTGAGAGCATTCACAGCATGTCCACGTCATCATACAGTTTGCTCTAGGGAAAGGTAGGCCAGCTAACATACCATCATAGTCCACACTGTTAGCTTGGGCTGAACAGAACAATTGTTTAAGCATAATTTGCATGCAGTTGATTCAAGCTACAGCATTCAGCAAGACAACAAACATGTACTTGCATAATTTACAATAAGGTATCACAATTTCCCTGTGTAAAAGTTTGACATCTGCATACAACGCTCTTGAACAATATATGCATTTTACAAAGTCACTCAAAAAACAAATGCCTTAACATAAAACCTGGTGGGACAGCTGAAGGTGATGGATAAAGGAATTAATTGTGTGGGCCATTATGAACATAATTCACCCACGAGGAAACTTGTGCAGCAGTTCTTCCTGTACGGCGAGCCACAGGCACCCAAGCTCAGACACCCTGCCTGGGTCAGCACAGTAACCATGATCCTGTAAAATTTCTTCTGTGAGTGGTTCACTGGCTGCAGGGCTTCTCTGAGGGGCAGTGAGGTTAATTACATCGATGGAGTATGTTTTTTTTTCAGAGGAGCGTACAAAGAAAATTTCTGTGTTCCAATAGAAAACAATTTCCGCCATCAATGTCCTTGACCTCATTACGAACTATCAGACGCTTTAAGGCTGCTGCAAACTGCTTTGCTGTTGGGTTGTCATTGCAGCGCCCAAGTAAACTCAATGCAGCAAAAAATAGCCCAAGGTGGTCCTGACTGAGCTTGGAAGTCGGAAGATATTCCAATAGGCCATTTTCTGTAACCAAGTGATTGTTTAGACGGATGGCATTGTCTAAGCACACCACAAAGGCAATGAAGCCTGTCTTTTGGTTGGTCTCTGTCATTAGTTTACCAGCTGCAGACTCCCTAAGTGAGCATAAGTAGGCCTTCAGTTCTTCGACATACGCAGTGACAGGAGCCACATTTTCAGGACACAGCGGCCTTTTCTGTCCTTGCCTTGGATGTCTTCAATTTAAAATGTCAAATTCGTTGTGGACATGTCTGATAAACTCTTCTGTTGGCAAGGAATTTGAAAATTTTGAATTTTTTTTGAGCTCTGCAGTCACTAAGATCATCTGCTACCGATTGACTAAACGTTTGAGCCAACAATGAGACTTTCATGGGCTGGTTTTTCCAGGTAATATGTGCTTATCTAAGTTTGTTTGCCAAATGTAGGCCTTTTAAAAGGCCACAATTGTGTACTGGATTTCATGCAGCTCATCAATGTGTTTCAACAATATGAACTGTTTGTTCGTATCACAATAGCCTTTTTATTTAACAGTGTGTGCCACAGTAGCTTCAACATGTGACAGGGATCCAACATGGCAAAGAGAAGCTTTTTTTGTCACTGGATGCGGAAAAGAAGCATCCAGCTCAGTCAGGTCCATCTTGAAACCAAGGCTGTGCAGCAATGACAAATTCGCTGCAGCACCATCGCAGGTCAAACTAAAAATGTGTGCACCTTTTTCGTGAATGAAGCTAGCAGCTTGCATCACCAAATTGCACCTCTGCTCACCACCAAGGCCATGCACTCGAAAGTAGCCAATCGGCAGCTTCCATCTGCCATTGATTGCCATAAGCATTAAAACAAATGCATCTTTCGCAACTGGAAAGCTGTCATCATTGACATAAATGCCCATGTCAACATATCTATGGAAGCTTTTTCCATCCCACACCACTTCTCTGAATGGCCATGTCATCCACAACCAGACTGCATAATGTGGAGAGCCGTGCTTTACCTTCATTGCCAATGCAGTCATTGCCTCTTTTGAAAAGCCAGCAGCCCTATCAATGGATTGATATCATTTAAACAGTGTCTTTGGATGCGGGAGGCATGTGTTGAAAACAGCTCGTACATATCGGTATGCACTAGGGGAATAAAAATGCAAAGTCAGTGCAAATGACTGAGCTCTGGCGAGTAAGCGGGTGACATTGCTGGCACCAGACTTATGTGGCAGTGGACGCATGAGCAAGTCTTTTTTTTTTGCCCCACCAAGACTCTGCAATATGGCGACATCCTCATTTCCTAAAATGCGATTGTCAGATAAATCTTGTATGACATCTTCTAGATGAGCAACTTTTTGAAAAAGTCGTTGATGGGATTGCCGTAGAGTCTTCATCTTCTTCTTCGTCGCAGTTTGTAATTGTATAATGCCATACTTCATGCCCCAGAAAGGCCTTTTCCGGTGTGTCTTCTGCTGGCTGTGGCTGCAAAATATCACGCGCTGTAACAGGTGCGTGAGCGACCAACATGACACAAAGCACGTACGCAGAACAATGTACCTAATTGTTGTGGCACACACTCTTGTGCAAGCTATGAAGAATATAATGCTTAATTTTAGGTCATTACCTTGCTCACCACAGTTTCAGTTTACACTTTTGTGAACTGAAAAACTGTGGGGGGATAAAAATGCCATCCACACGAGCCTGCTAGTGCCACTTAATTTTGTTTGTTTACTTATTTGCTAAATACTGCAGGCCCATCTGGGCCCAGGCAGGAAAGGTAAAAGTACAAAACAATTAACACAGAAGAGGCCAATGTAGCACAGTTCAATGAGAGATGTTTCACAGAAGCCTTTCATTTTGAGTGGGCAAAATATACCAAGCTCATATATCACAGCTCATTGTGACCGATCGAACAAATAAAGAGCATAGAAAATTGTGAAAAACCTGTTGGTCTTCTAGTTATTGTGTCATTTGAATGGAAAAGAGAAAGTGAAAAAGGATAATTGGCCGCTAATTGGTGTTTAATGCAAACCTTGAGGAAGCTCATACCACTGCAGACGAATATGACTGTTTCAGTATTTAATTAGATGGTTGCCATGATCATAAATGTTAGTGTCCACGTGCAGTTCACTGAGTGACATTTATTATGCTTCAGCTATTAAACCCTTGCCACGAAAATATATGCTACTTCACTTGCAGTTACCTAAGGAAACAAGCATGTAAAAATTGCAGTGGTCGAGTATTAGCCTCACCATAGTATGCCTTGCTGTTCGAGGTGTCACTGGGTTGTGTGTAGGCAGTGCTGTAGAAGCTTCACCCTTCCGCGTCTTGGAGGGCCTTGGACTGGGAGACTGGACAAAAATACACCAAGTGCAATGAGGAGGGACTGCTTACTGCAACATAACTTGAAATTGCTAACCGTTCAAACGAAACACCAGATGCACTGTTGAAACTAAAACCCACGACTAATTGCCTTCATTTAAAATTTAAGCACCATAATGACCAGCAAGCAGGACATTGTTAGGGAGATCAGTGGCTGTGGCTATATAATGTATTTTTTTATCAATGCCCAAAAAATGTTGATAAAGCATGCCAGCACAGTTGGCATGTTATAAATTTTATTACTGTTGTAAATGTTGGAGCCTAGCAAGGGTGTTAATTATGTGTGTAATGAGAGGACATAGCTGAAGTATAATTCAGAGAAGGAGTGTGTTTTCCTTATTCCAACTTTACTGAAAAAAAGTTTTTCATCTTACATAACACTGCTTTGCTGCAGTTTGTTTTATTTTCCTTATCTTGTAGTTATCCTAGATGGAATAAAATGAGGTTATGATGTAGCATATATGGCTTTCATTCATTAGCACTTGCTTTTGCCAGTGTTAACAAGGAAATTTGAACGCAGTATGCTTGTCACCTGTGTCAAAAAGGGCTGTAATGTAGCCAATGATAGGTTGAACAGTTCTATCTTTCTCTTCATTCTGAGCATTACTAATAGATCCTTTTAATTTGTCGAAAATATCTTACAAAAAGCTGTATGACAGTCTCATACATTTTTGAAACTGAAATAATTACTTTAAAGGTTAAATCCAAAATATATATTACAGGGAAACGCCAGATTTTCGCAAAGCAAACAGGACATGAATGAACCAAGGCACACATGTGAGAAAATGTCTTAAGCAAGCTCTGTGATCATTACGAAAATCAAACATGCCAGGACATGTTGGATTTCGGAAGGCTCATCAGCGATGTCTGAATCAGTCAAGCACACGCTAGCAGATATAGCAGTACCCTCTGCTAGCACATCAGACAAGCCCTCAGAGATGTCTATATCCATTGTGGCTTGAGAGAGACCTGCCTGAATATAAGAAAAGCATATTTCACTTCAGGAATGGTGAGGGACATCTACCACAGTCATGAAAAAGGTATGATCACACTGGAAACATGCATTATGGCTGCATACAGCTGTGCATCCACTTACTGGCTCAACTTGATCCTGTTATGTTCCCGTACGTGGATGTAGCTCCTTCACTTTACGGTTGACTCATTGCTGTGGCATCGTCCTTTGCAAGCGTCTGCAGTTAAAGAATAACCCACCAGATATTTTTAAGGTTCAACAATAATATTTGCTGTGGAATGCATTTACACAACAATTGCAGAGGCATGCAAAAGACCTCGCATGATCTGTGCATGCTTTCCCTATACACCGCATCCCCTTTTGTAGAAAACTATGTTTGATCTAAGTGTGCTTGTAAAATACACATACCGATAATTGAATCTCAGGGAAAATGGCGCTGTCGTAACTTCGCAGTGCATGTTTCACACAAAAATATCATAGATATAGCTGTAACACATACACAGTGTAATGTAATGCCCCCTCTGTAATGCCTCCAGGCCTTCAGGGTACTACTAATAAATGAATGAAAATGATGTTCACTCCTGTAATTTAAAGTAAAACTGCGTTATTTCATCTCAACTGTCATTTGCCTGTTGTTTAAAATATGTCAACCAACATCATATCTTCTGAAAAGAAAGAAAATGATATTTAGCCTCAACATGGCGAGTGATGGAACTTTGCAACATGATTGAACTTTGCTACGAGCAGAATATTTTCTACAAAATTATTGTTCTTGGCGACTATTGCAAAACCTGGTATGTTATGTGAAGACTAATCTTTCATGATTTCTTCAATTAATTAGTTTTATTGCAATTATGATTGTTTTCAGCCACAAGAAATACATACAAAAGTCAGTCAATAATAATTTTTATAGCAGGTGTAATGAAGCAGAGGCGCCCCTGGGTATGTGCCGACTGAGGAGGAAGACGAAGGACCGTGCCGTGATCGCGAGAGAACCCCGTGCTACAAACAGTCCTTGCAGTGCCTACCAGTACCTAGCGTTCTTACAACGTTATCGACGACAATAAACCTCGTCGCATTTGGTGGAGGTTGCTGAGATCCTTCGCCTCGTCCTGGAGCTCCGCACTCGAACCCTGCCAACACCAACCCGATCGCCCTGCACTATGCCTGATCCAGCTACTTCGTCGCCTGCACCACCGGCTGCCACTGTCGTCTGCGCCGGCGTCCCTCTTCATCGCGATCCACCCATTTTCAGTGGGACCGCCGAACACGACGTGGAAGCCTGGCTCTCATCGTACGAACGTGTAAGTGCCCATAACAAATGGGACGACCAGGCTAAGCTGTCCTATGTGTCCTTCTACCTCGCCGACGTAGCCAAACTGTGGTTCTTCAACCACGAATCAGACTTTTCAAGCTGGTCAGCATTTAAGACCCTTTTTGCCGAAGTGTTTGATCGCCCCGCTGTGCCTAAGCTACGCGCTGAACAGCGTCTGCGCCAGCGCGCACAGCAGCCTGGAGAGACATTCACCAGCTACATCGAGGATGTTCTCGATTTGTGCAAGCGGGTAAATCCCACCATGTCAGAGGATGACAAGATTAAGCATATCCTCAAGGGCATCGAGGACGGCGCATTCCAGATGCTGCTGGCAAAAAGCCCAACGAGCGTATCAGTCCTTACTAACCTATGTCAGAGCTTTGATGAGCTGCGCCGCCAACGTTCCATCGCTCGCCAAAACATTCAGCTCACCGATTCCGTCTCGAGCATTGCGGTTTCTGCCGACCTTCTGCCCAACTCGACCCTATCGCAACACATAAAAGATTTTATTCGTGAAGAGGTGGCCAGGCAGCTATCGCTGCTGCCTCACAGCGACTCACCTTCGGCAGCTTTGACTCCAACGCTACAGCAAGCCATCCGGAATCATATATCGGAAGCGCTTCCTGCAGCTCCTCCAACCTCCCCACCCAATCCTATGAGTGTGCCGCAGCCATATGCCAATTTTCCCACCCACCCTACGTCGTTGCCGCTCAGTTACGCAGACGTGGTTGCACGGCCTCCTCCGCCGCCAGCTTCCTTTTCATCGCCCATGCATCCGGCTTCATTGCCAGTTGCCCGACCGTCACTGCAGTTTTTTCGTTCAACCTCGACGTGGCGCACTGAAGACAACCGGCCTATCTTCTTCGCCTGCGGCATTGCTGGCCATGTGGCGCGCTTCTGCCGCCGCCGCGCCCCAACAACGCCTACCACCTTTGAAACGCCCACCTACGCACCACAATACGCCGCCGCGTCTCCATTTTCACCGAGACGTCTTGAAACTGATCGCCGATCAGAAACTCGTCGTTCCCCTTCCCCTTCCCCTCGTCGGCGTTCGATTTCGCCGCTGCGTCGTCGAGCTTCCACTGAAGCGGAAAACTGACTGGTGCAGTTCCTGAGGCAAGAACTGCTAATACGTCGACGTTCTCAAGACCTCCATCTTCACCGCAAAATGTTATTACCGTTTTTGTCGAGGGAGTACCCGCAGTTGCGCTAGTCGATACCGGAGCCGCCGTTTCCGTCATTCACGAGAACCTTCGTCGCAAACTCCGAAAAGTGACTACAGCTCCCTCTGGCCTGGGGCTCGCCACTGCCAACGCGCAACGAATTCACCCTTCAGCTGTATGCACGGCCCGTGTTGTCATCAACGACGTTCTGTACATAATCGAGTGTTTCGTGCTACCATCGTGCTCTCACGACCTCATCCTTGGTTGGGATTTTCTGTCACGTCATCATGCTGTCATTGACTGCTCGCGCACAGAAGTTTCGCTTTTACCACTATGTGAATCACTGCTGACCGGCTCTCCTCGCGTTGCCGATAAACTCATTGTTGATGCCGACACAACCATACCCCCTGAGTCGTCGCTGGCTGTTGTCCTGTCATCTGCTGCCGACTCTGACGCCACTGTAGTGTTCACGCCGTCCGATGTGTTTACTCAGCGCAAGGGCATCGTTCTTCCGTTTGCCGTGCTCACTATAACATCTGGGTCAACTGTTATGCTGGTCACCAACTACTACCAGTACCCGATCAGCCTACTGCGTGGAGACCCCTTAGGATACGTACAGGCGGTCGACTACGTTGACGATCTCGATGTTCCTACCGACTCCCACCGTTGTTACGTTGACGATATCGCTTCTGTCTCAGACTCATCGTCTTCAGTGTGTTTTGACAACGCCATCGACCCTGCTCTTTCCCCATCTCATCGCCGCCAACTTCTCGCTCTCCTTCACAAGTTTCTTTCTTCTTTCGACTGCCATCAGACGTCATTGGGCCGTGCCACCGGTGTTTCTCACACCATCGACACCGGTTCCCACTCCCCCTTGCGACAGCGCCCGTATCGTGTATCGGCGAAAGAGCGACGAGTCATCACAGAGCAAGTGGACGACATGCTCAAACGGGAAGTCATCCGTCCTTCTCAAAGTCCTTGGTCTTCACCTGTCGTGTTGGTAAGAAAAAAAGATGGCTCCATTCGTTTTTGTGTCGACTACAGACGCCTAAGCAAGATAACAAGAAAAGACGTTTATCTACTGCCTCGAATCGATGACGCTCTCGACTGCTTGCAAGGCGCAGAATATTTCACTTCCTTGGATCTGCGCTCCGGGTACTGGCAAGTTCCAATGGCCGAACCTGACCGTCCGAAAACCGCATTCGTTACACCCGATGGCCTCTACGAGTTTAACGTCATGCCCTTCGGGTTGTGCAACGCGCCTGCTACTTTTGAGCGTATGATCGATACCATCCTTCGCGGCCACAAATGGAAGACATGTCTATGTTACCTCGACGACATCGTCGTATTCTCAACCGATTTTCCGACACACCTCGCTCGCCTGCATGACATTCTGACCTGTCTCGCCTCTGCCGGCCTACAGCTCAACCTCAAAAAGTGCCGTTTTGCTGCAAGCAAGTTAACCATCTTGGGTCACGTAGTCTCAAAGGACGGCGTCCTCCCGGACCCAGACAAGCTCCGCGCTGTTGCAGACTTCCCTACGCCCACGTCTATCAAAACCCTCAGAAGTTTTATTGGCTTATGTTCGTATTTTCGTCGCTTCGTACGCAACTTCGCATCCATCATGGCGCCCTTGACAAGTTTACTTTCCGACAGTAACGGCATAGCAGCGTGGTCACCGGAATGTGATGCGGCATTTCAGCGGTTGCGCCACTTGTTGACTTCACCACCTATTCTTCGCCACTACGACCCTGCTGCTCCTACGGAAGTTCACACTGACGCCAGCGGAGTTGGCCTTGGTGCGGTCTTAGCGCAACGGAAAGCTGGCTATGATGAATACGTCGTCGCTTATGCTAGCCGTACTCTGAAGAAAGCAGAATTAAATTACTCAGTGACAAAAAAGGAGTGCCTGGCGATCGTCTGGGCACTAAGCAAGTTTCGTCCATACCTTTACGGCCGTTCTTTCGCCGTAGTTACAGACCACCATGCCCTTTGTTGGCTTTCTTCCTTGAAAGACCCGTCGGGACGCTTAGGACGTTGGGCGCTTCATTTGCAAGAGTACGACATCCGCGTCATGTACCGCTCCGGTCGCAAGCACTCCGACGCTGATGCGCTCTCCCGCTCCCCACTGACGCCTGACTTGGCGCCTTTGTCAGATTCCGCGTCCACCCTGTCACCATTGACCATCACCGACATGCACACAGAGCAGCGCAAGGACCCAACACTTGCAATGTTACTTGACTACCTGGCCGCTCCGTCTGATGTCCCTTCGACACGAGCACTGCGTCGCCAAGCAACCCACTTTTCCGTGCGAGACAACATTCTATATCGCCGCAACTATATGCCGGACGATCGGAAATGGCTCCTTGCTATACCTCGTCATATGCGCTCTGACATCTGCGCATCTTTTCACGCTGATCCCCTAAGCGCTCATGCCGGCGTCCTCAAAACGTACACAAGGTTGCGTCAGCGCTATTATTGGCGAGGCATGTACAACTTTGTGCAAAAGTACATTCAGGCTTGTACTACTTGCCAACAGGGCAAGACACCTACACACCATTTCACAGGACCGTTGCAGCCGCTACCATGCCCGGCTCGTCCGTTCGACCGCGTCGGCATCGACCTCTACGACCCGCTTCCATGCAGCGGGTGTGGAAATCGGTGGATTATTGTCGGCGTAGATCATCTTACTCGCTACGCTGAGACTGCAGCTCTGCCGGCAGCGACCGCCCGTGAAGTTAGGTTTTTCATCCTTCGCAATTTTGTTCTTCGCCACGGTGCTCCCCGAGAACTACTTAGTGATAGGGGCCGTGTCTTCTTGTCGGAGGGTGTCGAAGCCCTCCTCACGGAGTGCAGGATCATTCACCGAAAATCGACCGCATACCATCCCCAAACCAACGGCCTGACCGAACGGTTCAATCGCACACTTGGCGACATGTTGCGGATGTATATTTCATCCGACCACTCCAACTGGGACACCGTACTCCCCTTTGTCACGTTCGCATACAACACCGCGACGCAAGCGACTACCGGCTTTTCCCCGTTTTTCCTTGTGTATGGCCGAGAGCCTTCCTGCCCTTTGGACACCATACTGCCGTACCAACCTGACGCCGCGGAGTACACTCCGCTTCCGAAGTCGCCAAGTATGCTGAAGATTGCCGTCAGCTGGCACGTTCTCTCACTAGCGAGACTCAAGAACGTCAAAAGACACGACATGACGATACTCATCAATCACTACCCAGCTTTGCTCCCGGTTCACTTGTTTGGCTTTGGATACCAGCCCATATTCCTGGCCTCTCTTCCAAACTCCTGGAGCGTTATCACGGTCCGTACCGTATCATCAATGCCACTTCACCGGTCAACTACATCGTTGAGCCGCTCACAGTGTCACCAGACCTGCGTCGTCGCGGGCGAGAGACAGTACATGTCAACCGCCTGAAACCGTATTACGACCCACTCATCTTCTCTGCGCCCTGAGTCGCCAAGGTGGCTATGCTTCGCTCCCGGGGCATTGTAATGAAGCAGAGGCGCCCCTGGGTATGTGCCGACTGAGGAGGAAGACGAAGGACCGTGCCGTGATCGCGAGAGAACCCCGTGCTACAAACAGTCCTTGCAGTGCCTACCAGTACCTAGCGTTCTTACAACGTTATCGACGACAATAAACCTCGTCGCACAGGAAATGTAATTCTTCGACAATAAATAGCTTTACATCGTGGGCTTTTTAGAAGTGTACGCTAGCTGATAAAGGTACTTTAAGGAGAAATAAATGTTTAACACTTAGTGGGAATTATGACAAAGTTGGAAAAAGAATGGCTTGAATAGTATTGCACCACTATTTCGTCAGTTATATAATCCACACGAGCACGTAGTCACTAACGATCGCGAATATTGCAGTTCCATTTTCATAAATAAAAGAAACATTCATTGTGCTTACCTATGGAAGGACAGACCATCGCGCCGATTTTCTGTTCGATTAGGGCATCCTGGAACACAACACATCATCACGCAGGTGCGCCTACTGCTGACGGGAGTTCTCGCCGGTCTGCTAAGAGGCCGAAGACTTTGAGCAGATCTCGAGCAACAGTGTCGACTGCGCTACCTTAACTACGGGCCGGTACGGCCCTAAATATGTTCGGAGTCTCCGGCTCGCCAGTCCATCCTTGGGCACAAGACGGTACTAATTTTTTCCCGTAGGGAAACAGTCGCTTCAGACCCTGTACGCTCGCGAGCTTAATAGCCTGCACATTTTGCCGGGGCGAAAGGCATCATTGTTTCCCAGAAGACGTCGTCAAACGCAACGAATCGTCGTCGGAAGGGCTGCTTGGTTGCCTTCACACGTTTGCAGGGCGAAAGGTTCCCTCGTTTCCCTGAAACCACACCGAAAGGCAACCAGTCGTCCTTGAGGTGGTCCTCCCGGGTTGTTGGGCGCAATGCCGGTTAACCAACGCATTTGTTCGTAACAGCCTTGGCACCTGTCTGCTAATTAAGCGGCGAGACTCAACTGCTTCACACACTCGAATTCCTTCACTAACCTCGGCGAGCGTTTGCCACGCCGAGTATGTGCGCATATTCCGAAACCCCCACAGCAGACGAAACCGAAGCCACCGAAGCGAGCCGAGTAAAATCTACCGCTTGCCTATCACGTGAGGGCCTATTTCTCATCATCCCATTCCTCTAAATTCTTTATGACTAGGCTTCAAGATTGTCACCTGACGCTCCCTCCTAGTTTTTTTCCTTCCTCCATGGCTAAGGCGAAGGGATGCGGCGCGTGCGATGACGTCACGGCTCACGCAGCTGTCACGAGGCTCGGTGCGGTGGGTGCAGATGGGGTGAAGCGCTGCGAGGCGACACATGATGACGTCATCACCAGGTGGAGGTTTTGAGGCGTACACTCGACGGACCTTGCTCTAGCTTAAACATCTTCGCTGGTTCACAGGGGTACATGCCATTGCGCTTGGACCTTTTCTGCACTATCACCACGATCGGCCTTTTTGTGCCTGGCGGACCTTCGGGAGAAAGTATACCTCACCAACAAGCGTGCAGCTGTGGAGTTCTGTTCACGCTTCATCGTTTCTCGAGGCCGGGGAGCGTAACCGTCACCGGGGACTAATGGAGGAACAACAAGACCCCAGGCTGCAGTGACAAATCACCCTCGTGCACCGCTAAAACGGCAACGTCGCTCTTGGTATGTTTCTGTGAAGCATTGGCACCCGCCCGGACTACGACGGGGCTCGGTGGTAGCTTCCGAGAAAGCCAGTCTCCTCATTGATAAGCTGACCGTCATGGAGAGGTAACTAATTCTTCGAAGGTGCCAACGTCAGGCATTTCCGTGGAAAAGCTTCGATGTTTGGTTCCCAAGAGGCCACCCGTTGCCTGGTATGCGGGGGCAATCGAGCAACATTGGAGGCGGAGCCGTATGGAACGGCGCCATATGAAGGGCGGGATTTTGCGAACGGTCGACGACACTGAATGGCCGAGAAGAACCACCATGAAATCATTCGACGAGTGAAAGGGCGAAATGAACCGATAAAAAGCGGCGCTTCAGCGCTGTGTGGACGCTTGACCATGTAGAAGCTCGGAGATGAAAATGCTCGGACATGCAAAGGCGTTGACATGTAGACGGCTCCAAGAATTATGGAGCCCTTCGTGTAAAATAATGTACATTTGTATATAGAACCCTTTTCTGATTTCTCTGGACGTCTCATGCTCCTGGTACCTGGCACGTCACCAGACATGGGCCGCTCGGACCTCGGATATCCAGCAGCCCACATTTCGGGCGCACACCCCCGGAGTACCTACGGCTTAAACAGCGTCGCTGTTCAAAAAAATGTTTTGCTGCGCTATGCCAGATACCATTCCAGGATGACCAAACAACAAGTAAATATTGCCACCTTTTTCCAAAAATGTAGCCGGAGCCCATAATTTTCTCGGAGAAAACAGATGCCCTATTGAAGTATTGAGCCAACCCTCATCTTATTCATCGCGTGGTTACGCAGCGAAACGCAGTTTAGAAGACAAGTGCACGTTGGTTCGCAAACACGGAATGAAGACTGGTCCACTAGTGGCAATGGGGGCTAAGAAGCGCGGAAAGGCGAAGCAGGGAAGCGTCGATATGCAGCAATAAGATAGCAGCGAAAAGCGGGACGATAGCGCCTGGGAACAAGTTCTTTGAGAAACTTTTTTCTGCAGTAGACCGCCGGTTTGGTGTGCAGCGCGTCCGACAAACTTTTGTTTCCGTCAGGCGTGTCTGTATTACTAAACGGCGCTAAGTATATGCAGGGTGGCGCGTTTTCAGACGGAAACGTGGTCAACACCATCGTAAGGCACACACTTGCAAATAGTCGGTTAAAGAGAGCAGCCCCCTTCACAAAAAATGAAGAAAGTGAGGAATATATTAAGCTTTTTATTCGTCATTCTCCTTCTGTTTTGAATTTCAAGTTAAATATATATTGCGTCGTGTCAGCAACCGGCTTTCCTGCCTTCATAACATGATAGAGGTGTTCGAACAGCGATTTTTGAGACCGAATCCAATACGCATCGAATAGTGACATGAGTGAATCGAACCGACTATCGAATACTTTTGAAATAGTTTTGGAGTAATCAACAGCTGTTATCACAAGCCATATCAAACGGTGTTCACATTGTAGTACTCCTAAAGTTACCAAGTTTCTCTCATTACATAGCACGTTATGAAGCATTGTTTATTAAACGCTCTAACGGAGCATTAGGAGCAAACAAGCAGTTTCTTCGCATTCACATGCCTCTTAAGAAAGTGAGAATGATTGCTGTACAGATTGGAAAGTATGTCTATGTAAGCGACTTGCACCGGTACGCAAGTGCTCATGTTTTATGTGTGTACAAAAATTTACTGTACTTTTGCTTCAATTTTATCTTTATTTTTGCGCAGTAGACGATTCGAGGTATTCGAAAGGTATTTCAAAAATATTCGCATTTACGAATAGTGACTATTCGATTCGTTATTCAAAAATTTCGCATATTCGCACACCCCTATAAAAATGAAGGTAAATTACCTGAATAGTCTGAATTATCACTTCCGAACCTTTCATCATAGAGGTCATCAGCCTTTGAATGCCACAGTCGTTTACTCGGCCCTTTGTAATGCAAGCTTGCGCTTTCAACCTCCTTTATGTGGCGAAAAAAAAAACGAAACAAAAAATAAGCAAGGAAATATTACCGAGGTTAAGTTGTCTTGGTGGCATTTGTCAATTGCCTTGAACGGCCTTTTTTTTTTCATTAACGTATTTTTTATTCTGTGTTGTTATCCGGGAGCTGTGTGTAGGATGTCATGTATTTAGGCACATCTCATGCACTGCGGCAATTGGTAAAACTGAAGCTATGTTGTGGCGGCAACACAAAACGGTGCATCTCGATAATCGGTGCATCAGACTTCGGCAACGGCCACACTCCGCAAGCGTCAGCGAAAGCGGCGAAGAAATTGGAAACAGAGAAGCAGCCAACAACAGCATGCAAACGTTCGAACCTCAGAAAGTTATCGGGCGAGAGAACGCGCGTCTCAAAGAGCTTTTGCGTTGGTAGAGAAGAATCAGGCGTGCGATGGCCTCCAGATAGTCCTACAACGAGATAAACGTGAGAAAGAGCCAGAAATGCTGTCCTCTTTAATAAAGGAATTGTGTTCTGAAGGCGTATATTGGTTATAGTGAGGATATTTAGTATTCATTGCTTCATTGCGTAACTCCATTAGAACACAGCTGGTGACAGGCAGATATGTAAAGGTAGTGCAGACCACTATTCATATAAGGCTAGTGGTCGTATGTCTGCTGTCCTGTGTCAAGCTATGCGGGATGCAGCCACCAGCCATAGCCACGGTCAGCAATGACCGGCAGGTTTGGCAAAGAAAGCCTTTGCTTCAATATTCTCATTGTGGGCTAGCAAAGGCATTGAGGAAAGCGCTGTAGACGATGACGCGCAGTGGTCCATGCGTACAGTCCGCAATTTCCAATCCATTTAACACTCTGAATGTAGCGAGTTACTATATGTCTACTTTTCTGCAGTAATAATTGTTTGCAAGAATAGGAGAGCAAATTCAAAAATAATAAGAAATTTCTCTTCTGAAAAAGAACTGCCTCATTTTATTAATGCTAACAAGGGACATTATTTTCACAAAAGCTTTCTTTTGCTCAAGATTAGAGCGTAGGTTGCAAAGTTACTTTTGAAAGTTTATTATCTCTGATGTAACCCCTATCTCACATCCGAAACACATAACAGAAATGTTACACTTTTTTGAAATATGGAGACATTTTATTTTTCTGCAAGCATTACTTTTATTCCGACGTGTCGAGTGGTCTTAGGAAACCAACGAATGTTTCCTATGAATACTTGCTAGGATAAAATTTTCTTGCTGCGTAGCCATCACTTCTCCAACAGTTCCTGGAAAATTTTTTCTTTGTTGCGTAGCTTCCCTTGTTGCAGTATGTTTCATACAGCTCATTACAGGGATGGTATTGATGACTTTCGTTGTAATACTGGCTGACGGAAGAATTCCTGATATGAAGTTCACATCGATAGTACGTCGTATGAGCTGCGAATAAGAATCCGTATATCATATTGTTAATACTGGCTTCCGACAGAATCTCTCCTAATATTAGAAAATTATTAGTAATAACGGTAACCTATTGACCGTCTTACTAAGGCCGGATCAGTATACACCACAAAATACATTATCACCTTATGGCCATTGCGGCAGCCATACTACGAAGCAATGGTGCGCAGTTAAACCGCAAGCGAAAATGCTTGTATGTGACGGAAAGTAACTACAAATGTCCGTCACGTCGTGTAAAAATGGGAAGCCCTCAACGCCTTGCGGAAGAAGCACCAGCGTTATGTGGTGACGTCGTTCGAGGGCGGGTCCAGCCACGTGCTAAAGTTGCATTTAAGCCGCACTGAAGCTGCGCTTTTGGAGCTTACATAGTGGCCCACACTTAAGCAAACATCCCTTTTGCTTACATACTTGTCGAAGTAGGTCCCAAGCCGTAAAACAAGTATAACGTTATCTGATGGCTAATAATAATAACAAGATAATATAATTATCTTGACACATTCGTAGGATCAGCAGCAGAGGAAGAAAAGAACGGACAACCTATATATTATACCCAGTATAATATACAGTTAAATATTGACTCGGCTACGGCATCGCACTCTGCGCCACCCCATACATCCGTGACCTTGGCGGTATACTGAATACTAAGTAAATGCAGAAGACAATGAATTCTCGCTACTTCTGTAGATTTCGAATTTTATTGCGACATCACTTATATCGACACTCCAGCCGCATTTGGAAGTGTCTCTTGGCGGAGTGTTGTTTTTATACCTATGGCTATTTTTGTGAAATCTCCAGCGCATCTATAAATCGTCGCGCCTTGTTCGGTGGCGATGGACGTGGACCGCCCAGTAACTCTGTCGGATCCTATGGCATCAGCGATGGCCCCCTCCAGGAAGCAAATCGGGCTCCAGACTGACAGGGACAGCGAAGGCACCCAAATCTACTCGCTCAGCAGCGAGGACCCTTCTGACGACGAAGACTTCGAACTTGTGCGGAGCCGCAAGGCGAAGAGAAGGAGCACCAGGTCCTGTTCGTCCTCTCGTACGCAAACTGTTGAGCCTACGCGGAACTCCGCCGCCAACACCATTCTGTTTATGCCTGTGATACCCAACGTTAACATTAAGCGGCTTAACAGGCAATCTGTCTCGATGCTGCTGGAGACCGTGCTGCCAAATTAAATCACGGATATTAGGACGAACACCCGCAAAAATGTACTGGCGGTTGAGGTTCTGCATGCATGTGCTCTTTGTGCCCTACGCAAAGTAACAGATCTTGATGACACGCAGGTACGCTCTCACATACCACTGGGCTCTGATGTCATCACCGGTGTAATATATTGTTACGGGCCGCCTCCTTGCATCAAGGAAGAAGACGACGATCGCTGGGGGACGCTGAACGTGTTCAGCCATCTTGGCAATCTCTGCCAACAGTCCCTGTTTATAAATCTTGACCCTCTTCAATCTATTTGACACCCCGTCACACATTGGTGGGAGGGGCTGGGTATTTTCGCCAGACGACGGAGCCCCGAAGCGGTCGGCGCTGCCGTGCGACCACCATGGCACACCAACCAGAATCTGCTTCTGCGCCGCAGACACCGATTGTAGTAGTACAACACCGAGACCCTGGAACGTTCAACGGGACCGATGGTATCGATGTTGAGGAATTCTTACGCTATACGAACGGGTGAGCGATTCCAACCACTGGGACCTGACAGTCATGCTGGCCAATGTGGTGTTTTATCTTAGTGGAACGGCGAAGTTTTGGTATGACAATCACGAGGCCGACTTTGGGAGCTGGGATACGTTCAAACAAAAGCTCCGTGACCTGTTCGGTAGGGCCTCCAGTCGAAAAATCGCTGCGAAGCAACAGTTGTCAACCCGCGCCCAGAGGTCCACGGAATTATACTTGTCGTACATACAGGATGTACTGGCGCTTTGCCGTAAAGCTGACAGTAACATGCCAGAATCTGACAAGGTTGGCCACGTCCTGAAAGGGATAGTGGACGACGCATTCAATTTGCTGATGTGCAGAAATTGTGCTACCGTCGATGCCATGAGCGAGGAGTGTCAGCGCTTCGAGCAGGCTAAGAGCCGACGTATTAAACGACCATTCGCCCGGTTTCCCAACACCGCTGCAACGTCTTCGTGTGAAAAGCGACCGCCGTCGGCCGAATTGACGAGGATTGTCCGCCGCGAAATCGAGGCAATGGCTCCCGCTAGCCTTTTTACCAGCTGTAACGTCGGCGACTCGAACGCACCAGCGGTTTCACTCGTCCAAGCCATCGTGCGAAACGAACTCGCGAATCTCGGGGTTCACGCTGCTTGTGCCGTTGTCAGCCCTACACCCGCTTCCGGGGCCCCGAGATCGTTCCCTCGGTATCCACGGTTCGCTCCACGATCTCTGAACCCTGCTGATTGGCGAACTGAAGACGATCGGCCTATCTGCTTTAACTGTCGCCGTGTCGGGCACGTTGCTCGCTACTGTAACAACAGCTGGTCGTTCCCGCAACGTACTCCATCCTTTGGCCATGCTCGCCGTCTTGATCGCAGCCCTTTTGAGCCACTATCTGCGGCACATCCTTACAATCCTGACGGTGCCACGACATGGTCCAGCCGCTCGCCGTCACCTAGAGGTCACCAGTCGCGTTCGCAACCGTATCGCCGTCCGTCCTCCTGCTCCCCGCCACCTCGCTGCGCCCCGTCGCCGAGCAACCGTGGCTCCTTCACTCCGGAAAACTAAACGATGCAGCGCCCGGAGGTAACGCTGCATCGACGACTCTGCCCCAAAACCCTCTAGTTACTCTGCCGACTCGACGCTGCGTGTTGGACGTTGACGTTGATGGCGTGACGATTTCTGCACTTGTCGACACCGGGGCTTCTATTTCTGTCATGAGCTCTGGTCTTCGCCGTCGCCTAAAGAAGGTGGTCACACATGCTGTTTCCCACGTTGTAAGCGTGGCCGATGGAGGAACTCCCACCATCCTTGGCATGTGCAGCGCCCGCATCACCATCGCCAGTCACCCAACTTCCGTTTTATTTGCCGTTCTTGAGCAATGTCCGTACGACGTTATACTTGGTACAGACTTTCTCGCGACTCATTCTGCCCTAATTGACTGTGCAACTGGCCTCCTGCAGCTCGAACTGCCTCTCCTAGCCGATGCCCAAACCAGGCCTTCGGCCCCTCTCTGCTCTCTCGACTATGTGCGCATGCCTCCGCAACCCGCCATATATATCGCCATGGTCTCGAACCCTCCCGTCGCTGAGGACAATTACGTGCTATCCCCGGTAACAGACGTTCTCCTCGCCAAGAACGTCGCCGTGCCTAACACCCTCGTGTCTGTCACCGGCAACCGCATCACCATTCCTATTTTAAATTTCAGCGCCTCTCCTCAACTGATTCCTGCAGGCATGTCACTCGCCGCCATCACTGATGCCGAAGACTGCGATATTTGCGCGTTGGATCCCACCAGTCCCTCCAGTTCGTCCTTCATTTGCACCACAAGCAGTTCGCCGCACGATGTCTTTGTCAGAATAATTCCTGCTGACCTTCCCTCTGATCAAGCTACTGACCTTCGCCGCCTCCTCGAGACTTACTACCACATTTTCGACTGCGACGATCGTTCTCTGAGCCAAACGTCTGTTGTCCAACATCGAATCGACACGGGGAACGCGAGCCCTATCCGTCGCCGTCCCTATCGTGTCTCCCTCGCCGAACGTCGCGTGATCCAATGCGAAGTTGACAAAATGCTCACAAAAGGCGTTATCTAACCTTCTTCCAGTCCGTGGGCGTCCCCTGTGGTGCTAGTAAAAAAGAAAGACGGCAGCTGGCGCTTTTGTGTTGACTACCGACACTTGAACAACATCACACGCAAGGACGTCTACCCTCTGCCCCGAATCGATGACGCCTTGGACTGCCTCCACGGCGCCACGTACTTTTCCTCCATCGACCTACGCTCCGGATACTGGCAGATTACCGTTGATGCCATGGACCGTGAAAAGACTGCGTTCGTCACACCGGATGGACTTTACCAATTCAAGGTTATGCCTTTTGGATTGTGTAATGCCCCCGCGACCTTCGAGCGAATGATGGATTCTCTCCTTCGGGGCTATAAGTGGTCTACGTGTTTATGTTATCTAGATGACGTGATTGTATTTTCGCCTACTTTTGAGGACCACCTAGCCCGCCTGTCGGCCATTCTTGATGTGTTTCGCCGCGCTGGCCTACAACTCAACTCCTCCAAGTGTCGTTTCGCTCGGCGTCACATCACCGTTCTCGGACACCTTGTTAGTGCTAGCGGTGTCCAACCTGACCCCGACAAGGTGCGTGCCGTCCGAGACTTTCCTGTTCCTCGCTCAGTTAGCGATGTACGGAGCTTTGTCGGCTTGTGTTCCTACTTCCGCCGCTTCGTCAGGAATTTTGCCGACATTGCCCGGCCGCTTACTGACCTACTCAAGAAGGACATCTCTTTTTCCTAGGATCGTGCACAAGCTGCCGCATTCACCACCCTGGTAAGTTTAATGACTTCACCGCCCATTTTGACGCATTATGACCCGTCAGCCCCTACAGAAGTTCGCACCGACGCTAGTGGCCACGGCATAAATGCAGTACTCGCCCAACGCCAGAACGACCAGCACCGTGTCATTGCCTACGCCAGCCGGCTTCTCTCGTCGTTAGAGCGGAATTATTCGATAACTGAGCGCGAATGCCTCGGTTTGGTCTGGGCTATGGCAAAATTCCGCCCTTATTTGTACGGCCGAACCTTTTCCGTCGTCACGGGCCAGCATGGCCTTTGCTGGCTCTCGTCGCTGAAGGATCCTACAGGAAGGCTTGGTCGCTGGGCGTTACGACTACAGGAGTACACCTTTGACGTGCTCTACAAATCTGGCCGGATGCACCAAGATGCTGACTGTTTATAACGCTACCCTGTCGACCCTCCCGGCACCGCCGAACGTGATACCGGTGACTTCGTCATGGCTATTGCAGTTCTGGCCAATATACGCGCTGAACAGCAAAGTGACGACACGTTAAGATCTGTAATTGGCCGCCTCCATTCTCGTAATCCCGACCCATCGCTTCGTGTGTTTGAGCTTCACGACGATATTCTTTACCGTCGTAGTACCACTCCCGACGGCCCAGAGCTTCTGCTTGTTCTCCCCAAGCATCTTCGTGCTACGGTTCTCAAAGAACTCCGCAATGCTCTGACCGCTGGCCATCTTGGCGTATCCCGCACATACGATCGCGTGCGGCGCCGGTTTTTCTGGCCTGGTCTGTACCGATCTGTTCGACGCTACGTTGCTGCGTGTGACCTTTGTCAACGACATAAACGGCCCTCGGGGTTGCCTGCAGGCCTTTTGCATCCTATTGACATACCCCAGGAGCCATTATACCGCATCGGTCTTGACCTCCTCGGTCCATTTGCTACGTCTGCTTCAGGGAACAAGTGGATCGCAGTTACGACCGACTACGCTACGCGTTTTGCCATCACGCGAGCTCTGCCGACCAGTTGCACCACTGACGTCGCCGATTTCCTCCTTCATGACGTCATCCTTCGTCATGGTGCCCCTCGGCAACTGCTCACAGACCGAAGCCGTTACTTCTTGTCGAAAGTTGTCGATGACCTCCTTCGTTCCTGTTCTGTGGAGCACAAGCTCACTACTGCGTACCACCCGCAGACCAACGGGCACCCCGAAAGGCTGAACGCACCTTAACCGATGTGCTGTCGATGTACGTGTCTGACGATTATCGGGACTGGGACAGCGCTTTGCCATACGTCACGTTCGCGTACAACTCCTCCCGTCACGACACGGCCGGCTTTTCACCATTTTACCTGCTGTAAGGACACCACCCTGCATTGCCTTTTGAAACGCTACTACCTTCTGTTGTGCAACATACCACGGAGTATGCCTGCGATTCTGCCGCACGAGCCCATCTGGCACGTCAGATCGCTCATGACCAACTTTCCGACTCACAATTATGCCAAAAGGACCGTTATGACCGCAGCCACCAGCACCTCTGCTTTTCTCCGGGATCTCTTGTGCTTCTCTGGACTCCTTCTCATCGCGTCGGTCTCTCCGAAAAACTTATATCGCGTTACACCGGACCTTACAAGGTTTTACGGCAACTTAGTGACGTGAACTATGAGAGTACCCCACTGAACAGTTCTTCACCATCTACCCTGCCATCTCGTGACTTCGTGCACGTATCCCGACTGACGCCGTACTTTTCCGTCGCCTCCTCGTGTAATTAGCCTGCGCCAAGACGGCGCTCAGCCCGACGGGGCGGTTAGATGTTACGGGCCGCCGCCTTGCATCAAGGAAGACGACGATCGCTGGGAGACGCTGCGCGTGTTCAGCCATCTTGGCAATCTGTGCCAACAGTCCCTGTTTATAAATCTTGCCCCGCTTCTATATTTGACACCCCGTCACAATATGATGTAGACTTGGCCATCCTCAGCAATGATCAACTTGCCGATTCTGGTTAAAGCAGCAAGTGATCGGGACGTCATTGTTGAAGTCTACCGCCTGGGCAACTCACGTTGCGTGAAGATTGTTTTCAAGGGCAACTGCCTAGAACACTGCAAGGGCTCGGTCTTACCCGAAAGCCCGGGCCCAGCCCGGCCCGTGGGCCGGGCCGGGCCGGGTAGAGCAGTTTTTTCACGGGCTCGAGCCGGGCTCGGGCACGGCGTGTGCTTTTTGACCCGGGCCCGGGCCGGGCTCGGGTTTTTTGACGTGGGCCCGGGCCGGGCTCGGGCTTTCTGCGAGTTATTCTCAGGCTTCTCAACTCTGAAAAACATGTATTTTTCGGTCTCGGGCCGGGTTCGGGCCAGTTTCGAGTCGGGCTCGGGCCGGGCTCGGGCTTAAGGTAAAGGGGTGGCGGGCCGGGCCGGGCGGGTAATGTAGATTATTTCCGGGCCCGGGCCGGGCCCGGGTCTCGCCATAAAAGTTTTCATCGGGTTCGGGCGGGCCGCCCAATGTAAAAACGGGCCCGGGCAGCAAAAATCGGCCCGTGCAGTGCTCTACAACTGCCTCCCGTCTCATGTTAAAGTAGGCCACTTTCGGCATCCTGTCCAGCCTTTTATTCCGAAGCCTCTACAGTGCCGCAAATGCATGATGATCGGACACGTGAGCAGCGTCTGTGTGCCCCCACTGCGCTGAACCACAAGCGGCGGATAAATGTGCCGCCACTGTCATGAAATGTCCAAACCGCCACGGATCTCATGAGGCCTCATCGAAAAACTGCCCCAAAATTCAGAAGGAAATGCCTATCTTAAAAGAGATGGCAAGATGTCATTCCTCTCATCGAGAAGTAGCCGCTAAAATCAGAAAGCGACGCTCCCGTCGCCGATGTTCTTCAAGAAAAGCTTCTGCGTCGGTGATGCGTATGCCATGTACACAGTCACTTCCTCCACTGCCACCCAGGCCATCGACATCAGAAAGGCCTACAAAGGACCTTCCCTGGGAAGAATATGGACACCGAAGCCTGGCCTGCGTTGCCAAAACGGCAACCACCAGCAGAATCGCTGCACGCCGATGGAAGGTCCATCCCGGGCATCTCCTGTCGG
The DNA here is from genome assembly GCF_013339745.2 of Dermacentor silvarum. NCBI lineage: Eukaryota > Metazoa > Arthropoda > Arachnida > Ixodida > Ixodidae > Dermacentor > Dermacentor silvarum. The sequence goes on from NC_051162.1 coordinate 100,595,558, forward strand.
TGAATATCTTGAAGTGCACTGTCGGGACTATGTTTACGTCGCTTATGGAAGAAGCTTGTTGGGAAGATTTCGCCGGCGACATCGCCGATACCATCGCAGAAGCACTTAATGTTTCCAAGTGTTCATCATCGTTGTCATCAAGCCGAACGGATTTCGACATAGAACTTGAAAGACTTCGTGCGATTCGACGGCGTGCAGAACGACGATACAAGAGCATTAAATAAATTTATGATCTGAGAGACGCACGTCGCATTCAGAAAAAAATTCAGCGTCGCATAGACAAACTAGAGAGTGACAGATGGAAGACATTCTGCCAGTCACTGGACCCTCGCAAGCCGCTTTCACATATCTGGAGAACAGTACGTGGTCTTCGTTCATCCCCACAACAACGACACGCATTTGCAGCTTTGATCCTCCATCTTGGCCAAACAGAGCTTGGTGTGGGGGAGGTATTCTGTGCGAGAGTCACTGGCGAGCGTGTCAACTTCATTGTTGACATAAGTGACATCTCAGCGGCTAAGAAGATGGCCCCACAGCTCAGCATTACACGTACTGTGGCGTGCCTCAGGGAGGAGTGTTGAATCCGACGTTGTTCAATGCGACACTCATTGGACTAGCTGACGTTTTACCTAAGACAATGTGCCTCTCGATATACGCAGATGACATATGCCTTTGGACTTCTGCAGTTACTCAACTTCAGGTGCGCGCGCTTGCAACGGGCAGTAACCTTGACATCAGCATATCTTCAAGCACAAGGCTTGAGTGTATCAACCGAGAAATGTGCATTGATTGCATTCACAAGAAAACCTATGACACCATACCGAGTGTCTATTAATGGACACTCTATTGCCTACGGAAAGACCCATCGATTTTTAGGTGTAATAATCGACCGCAACCTTTCACGGAGCCCTCATTCCACATACCCGAATAAAAAACTGTCGTCGATTGGCCAGGTACTGATATTCATGTGCGGGGAAAGATGGGGCACATCTATACGCTCCATGCCTCAGTTGTACAGAACTCTATTTCTAGGATACCTACGCTACAGCCTTCCAGTGTTGTCCAATACGTGCAAGTCAAATGTTCGCTCGTTGGAGAGCTTACAGGGCCAAGCATTGCGCACTTGCTTAGGACTTCCTCGCTGCGGGTCAACACCTGCAACAATCGTGCTCGCCAAAGATCATCCGATCCAAACCTACATTGCAGTGGAATGTCTCAGAGCGCATATCCGTCATCTTTCCCGCGTCCCTGATCATCACTTAGCGATTTGCCTTCGCAGAGACCTCGTTCCACATTTTGGGCAGTTATCGTCACCAATCCAGATTGTCTTCCATCAAGATACACCCCAGTATCAAGGCACTCATTCCCCTTGGTGGTGCCTGCAACAGCCTCAGGTGCGCCTAAGTATTCCGGGAGTAAAGAAGGCCAATCACCCAAGAATATCTCTTAAACAGATGACGCTGCCATTAATGAATGAGACCTACTGGGACCGAATATACATCTATACCGATAGTTCGGTGTCATCTACCAGTTCTTCAGGTGCCGTTGTCATTCCGGCTGCGAAAATCACACTCAAGTTCAAACTGTCACACGTGACAAAATCAACGGTGGCAGAGCTTGCTGCCCTGCGTACTGCTGTACAATACCTCCTGCAAGAGACACCTCAGAAATGGGTCAGCTTTTGTGATTCTAAGGCAGCACTTCAGAGTCTGCATTTTGCCAATTATCACAGAACTCATGAGCAGCTGGTATATGAGATAAGAGAAGACCACCATCAAGCTATTGCTAAAGGGCATGAAATTACATTTCAGTGGCAACCGGGACATACCAGCATTACTGGTAATGACCTCACCGACGAAGCCGCCCGGTCTGCTCATCTGGAAGGCCGAGCAGTCCCAACCTCAATCCAGGACTGACGCTGCAGGAAAACTTCATATTGTGACTAAAGCTATGACGCACAAATATTGGTCTTCTCTTAACCTCCCGAAGTATCATCTCCACAAAATTGACCCATCCTTGAAGCTACAGGTGCCATCAAACATTTCCCGCTCTGAGGCGACAGTATTGTGCCGCCTCTGGCTCAAGGTGGCATTTACAAAGGCCTACTCGTTCCGCATTGGAATGGGAGATACGCGCATGTGCGACTCTTGTGAAACCAGAGAAACAATAGAACGTGTCTCATGTCTCTGTCCCCAGTTCGACGTCGAGCGTGAAGCTCTGCGGACAGCATTGGAGCGGCTGGACTCGGGACTATTTTCGGAAATGAGGATCCTTGGGGCACATCTATCCTATCTTGGGGCGGATATCCTTGTGTATGCGTCGATGGTATAGAAAACCAGGAAAACCTTGTTGCACTACCTCAAGTCGACAGGTCTTGGCGACGGTCTGTACACTTCGCACGAGTTTCAAAAGTGCGCGAAACTGTGCTCTCTCTATTTTATGTCGCTTTTCATTCCTATACATCATTTCCCCAGTGCAGGGTAGCAAACGGGACGTGCGTCTGGTTAACCTCCCTGCCTTTAATCTCTTCTATTTCTCTCTCTCTCTCTCTCCCCAGGCGCATTTCTGCCGACGTCGTCGTCGTCGCCCTGAAGTTCCGTATACAGTCCAATGGGGATAAATTCGTCGCCGCGCGCCGCATGCTGTATGTGCGAGTCAAAACGCACGAAGGGAGCCACCAATAACGGCTCAATCTAGCGCGCGCGAGGGAGGAAGGCGTAGAGGAAAAGCGCTGTCTTCCTTCGCGCGAAATGTCGTGGCGGGATGGAAAGGAGGGAGGGGGGGGGGTGGCGTTGTGCTCCGGCACCAACTGCGTATTTTGCGACCGAGAGCAAGGGAAACTGGTGATCGCGGCTTAATCTCGCGCGCGAAAGGAGGAAAGCGGGGCCGCAGGCGTGGAGGCAGCGCGGGGAGGGAGGGATTCAACTTCTACTCCGCTAGCAACTGCGTACGTTGCTCGTGCGCGCGTGGTCGCGCGCTCCGTATCTTGAAAGCGATCTGCAGACTCCTGATACCATTTTGCGCACTGTGTTTTCGCCGGTCATTTTTCGTTCAAGTTATTAGAGAGCGCGAAGGTCACTTCGCTCGCTGCTGCTGCAGCGCTTGCTCACGCCACCGTTTTGACAGCGAGTTTCCGCAATCATCGAGTGTGATGTGCTCATGTTTGCTTGTGCTCGCTGACGCAATGCTTGGTAATTCAGTTAGTCAGTTCAAATGTTTAGAAGTTTACACGGTCAATAAAACTGCTATCCTTACTTCCTATATATTGCTACTAAATTGCTATCGCAATTGATGCTACGCCTTTCAGGCGAAACTGCGACTTCTTTTAATGAAAGGGACTGTGCATAATGCGGAATACAATAAAAATTCTGACGTTACTGACATACTAGCTTATATGGTAAAGACCAGCATCTCCTAGAGAACTAAAAGCAACAGTTTGTGACTTTGATACCACTTGCATAAAACGGTATTCACATGAGAGGATGCGTTCTAGAACATATAATTCAAATAAACCTCGCCGGAGTCACCGCTAAAGGAGCTCATGAGCCACTGAATTATTACCCTAACGTTATGGCTAAACGGGCACTATGCTACTACTTAGGTCAAATAAGGGCACGCAAAAATTAAACAATATGATTCGAATTTTTATTACATTTGTGCATCTTGGACCCATACATTGCATCCCAGGAAATGTCTCGACAGCAGCCTCAACACCTATATATATATATATATATATATATATATATATATATATATATATATATATATATATATAATAACGTTTTGTAAAAACCCAAGTGGCCAGCAGATGGGTCGTCGTAAAAGGGATCGAGGACTTGAGAACGCAGTGAGCGTGGTAGAACAGGAACCCACTTGGGGCCTTCAGCAGGATAAACATAATGGTGCAGCACAGTGTTTTCGAGTTTAAACTGTCGTAGCTGGCGACGTAATCTGGCATTAGGTGGACGAGAAGCTCCACAGAGGCGTTGAATAATCCGTCTGCAATATGGATCGTCGCGTTGACATGAAGCGAACTGAGCGCAATGATTGGAAGATGCCGGGTCAGTATCGGCTAGTGATCACAACACAAGCGATGATGCGGCGTCATCATCACGGGGCGAAGAATTAAGGGAGTCTCTCGAAGATGAAAGTGGCAGAGGGCAGCGAGCGAGAGCGTCAGGATCTTGTTTTTTGCCAGACTTAAACACAACGTCAAAAGCGTACTTTTGCAAACGGAGTATCCAGCGGCTAAGGCGTCCAGACAAATTTTCCTGTGATGATAACCAGCATAGGGCGTGGTGGTCAGTAATAACAGTGAAGTGTCTTCCATAAGGGTTTGGTCGAAACTTTTGTACGGTCCAAACTACTACGAGACATTCCTGCTCAGTTATCAAATAGTTCTGTTCCGCTGCCGTGAGTGTGCGACTGGCATGCGCAACAACTCTCGCTCGAGAAGTTCTATCACTATGTAGATGGGCAGCGCCGACTCCATGGCTGTTAGCATCGGTATACAGAAAAGTAGGGGCATTCTCATCGAAGTGACGGAGGACTGGGTCTGATGTTAATGCACGTTTGAGGGCTTGGAAAGCAAACTCACAGCCGTCTGTCCAAGTGAAGGGAGTGCCCGAGGTGAGCTGCTTGTGTAGTGGTGACGCAATGACAGCAAGAAGGTGGACGAAGCGGCGGAAGTAAGACGCCAGGCCAAGGAAACTTCGCAAGTGTTTTTAATTTTCTGGGCGAGGGAAGCGAAGCACCGCAGCAACCTTGACAGGATCTAGTCGGACGCCATATTTACTGACAAGGTGACCCAACATTTGGATGTCCTTGCTGGCGAAGTGGCGCTTTCTTGTGTTCAGCTGAAATCTAGCTTTGGAAAGGCATGCCAAAACTACGTTCAAACGCTCAAGGTGCTGACGAAAAGTAGAAGAAAAAATAACAATGTCGTTGAGATAACACAAACAAGTTTTACACTTGAGGCTACGCAAGACAGTGTCTATCATCCGTTCAAATGTTTCCAGCGCGTTGCATAAACCAAAAGGCATTACGTTAAACTCGTAAAGTCCGTCCGGTGTTAAAAAGGCTGTCTTGTCCTTGTCCGCTTCGTGCATAGGTATATGCCAATACCCTGACCGGAGGTCGATGCTTGAGAAATATTAAGCAGCCTGAAGCGTGTCAAGGGCATCGTGAATTCGTGGCATCGGATATACGTATTTAAGCATGATCTTATTAAGGGCTCGATAATCGACGCAAAATCACACAGAGTAGTCCTTCTTTCTGACGAACACAACTGGCGACGACCATGAGCTAGAAATGGGTGGATGATGTGATGTCTCTTTGGAGCATGTCAGAAACATTGTCCTCTATGATTTTTCGCTTCGCGGAAGACGCGCGATATGGGCGACGGCGTACAAATGAACTGCCGTCGGTGTCGATGCGATGTACCGCGACGGAAGTGCGCCCCAGAATCTTGGAGTGGACGTCAAATGAAATTCAGTGTTTCTGACGAAGGGCCAAAAGTTCTGTCTTCTGCGCAGCTCTCAGAGCCGGATTTATCGAGACAGTTAGAGCAGTGGTCACAGCATGATCATCAATAATGCCAGAGGAAGGTGGTGATTCTGTACAAAGCGGAACCAGCGAAAGAGGTTTGGTTTCAGCAAAGCAAGTCACGGTGGTGCCCTGGGGAAGTACAACTGGCGACGAAGTTGGGTTAAGTGCAGTGACCAAAGCTCTACTGTCCTGAAAACGCACCAGGCTTGGAGGAATGCTATGTCCCTTTGGTATACAGCGACCTCACGGTGCAAGGAACACGTCACCATTAACGATAAAATCGGAAGTCAGTGTGAGAACATTCTAATCGCGTGGGGATAAAACAATCGGCAGTTGTTACGAAACGCAGGATCAGGAACGTCGACATCAGAGGAGAATTTAGTTGCCGTCATTTGAATCAAGCGTTGACGACAAGATATCAAAGCCGACGCTGATGAAAGGAAGTCCCATCCCTAGATTAGGGGGTGAGTACACGAAGACAACACGATGAACTGAATATGGTGAAGGATGCCATCAGGAAGAACTCGCGCTGTGCAAACACCAGAGGGTTGAACAAGAACTGCGTTTGCACAACGAAGGGGAGGGCCACAATATGGCGTCTTCATTTTTATCAAGCGGGAACACAAGCCCATACTAATAACAGAAAGGGATGCGCCCGTGTCCACCAAGGCTTCTGTCCATGCACCTTCAACATGCACCGACAATGTATTTGACGGGTACTCCGGAGGAGCTTGATGCTGTCCAAAAGATGCAGCTTTCCCTCCTGAAGCTGCACAGCTTAGTTTTCCGGGCGATGAGTAGAGGTTGAAGTCGCTGGTCGCAGTGGTGAAAAGGAGCTTCGAATCGGGGAAGGAGAGCGACTACACGGGAAACGGGAAGTACTGGCTGCGCCGAAGTTTGGCGAAGATGGCGAGCGACTTGAATAAGTCGGGTATGAGCGACGATGGTTTGGTCCAGGCGCAGAAAAGCCACCCCGTTCAAAATCCTCATACCACGCCTTTCGTCTTGCTGGAGACGTCGACAAAACCTTGAAATATGGCTGCGGATGCCACCATAGAAGCAGACCACACGAGGAGGGGGCTAGGCGTTGTAAGACTGAGGCGATGCGCTCGGAGTGAGAGGACTCAGCGAATCCTGCAGTGCGGGCGGCTGTTGATGTGGTTGCTGGGCGGGTGGTACAATAGCGGCAATCTGAGCGTAAGTTGGTGTTGGCATGGAATGCGGGCTCGGGACTTGCGCGCACGTCATGGAAGCCAGTTCTTCCCTCACGATATTGCGTAGACACCACCGAGAGGTGTCGTACGGACCTCTATAGGACATGGCGAAGCTTGGGCATGAAGTTCCTCACGAATGATAGATCGGATCCGTTCACGTAGCTCGCTGTTGTTGGTGGTCCGGAGAACAGGCACGTCAGGTTGCAAGCGTATGGTCTGAAGCTCATCGAGGTGCTTACACATACTTATGATATAGGCAAAGGTGGTGGGGTTCTGAACCAAAGCCACCTGCCCGAAGCCTTTGAGCGGGTGGCGCACATGGTCATTTTCCGCCATTGAGTTATTAACGCGGCGGCAGAGGGCGAGGACGTCTTTTATGTACGAAGTGTAGGACTCGCCTGTGTGCTTAACACGCTCAGCAAGCTGCTTCTTTGCGATATCTGAGCGGACAGAAGGGTTCACAAAAATCTGCTGTAGTTGACGTGTAAACTATGTCCATGCGGGGAAATCTATCCCATGGTTAAATACGAAAGTCTTTGCGACACCCGTGAGATAGAATGTGACGTGGGAAAGTTTGGAAGAATGATCCCAACGATTTACGGCACTCACACGGTCGTACAGTTCCAGACATTCCTCAACGTCATCTCCGCGAAGTCCAGTGAACACCGGGTTTTTTTGGGGGGGATGGTGACCGTCCTAGCAGGAACAGCAGCGGGGGTTGCTACGGGTGCTGCCACGTTGGGCTGCTGATCGTGCGACAGTATAGGCGCCGACTCGAACGGAGCTCCAGAGCAGTGTTCTAGGTGAAGTTAGGCAATGGCCGGTAGAGTGAGAGGACTGAAGAACCGGACAGCACTCTCCACCACTTGTGACACAACGGTTAGGTCGCAAGTCACTCCTTTATTGTGCCGAGCCAAAGCCCCACAACGATGGTCTCCTGTCGTTATGATGAGTAAGTACAGATGAGAAGGTGAAGCGTAAATATAGTGCTCGCATTATATATATATATATATATATATATATATATATATATATATATATGTGTGTGTGTGTGTGCGTGTGTGTGTGTGTTCGCCATTATTTTTTCTATTTATTTCTTTGTACTTAGTCATTTGTTAATTACTGCCACAAGGAAAGAAGCCCGCGAATGCACGCAATATTGCAGCCCGACTGGGCGCTCGAGGCACTTTGCGTGTATTCGTGGGATTATTTTACCCTCGGAAAAACACTCTAATGTAGCACGTGTTGAGAAACAGAAAGCTGTACCAGAAGTTTTTCATGTTGCTCTACAATTTTATCATTAAAACTTTTCATCTCATTCTAATATTTGAGAAGTTCATTCAATAATGAAGACTAGTTATGTAATCAGGCTGAATGCAAAAAATAATCTGAGTATCTCCAGGCCACGGCAAACAACATTACCTTGGTTTTCTCCAGCTACTTGGCATTTGCATATTTTAAAACCTTGGTGCATGATATTTGGGATAGCGTATAAGTTTGGCATGAAAAGCCACTCACTTTGTTAGGATGAGAAATAGTGCTAGCCTTTCATTCATACGATGAATGCACATTGCTTTTTCGGTTCCCAAGCGACCATGAAACAAGTAAAACAATTTTAGAGTCTCGCTATATCAACTGCTCTGACATTTCTCAAGGTTCGAACTTTGTAATCGCACATTTGATGAGATATTCTGGTTATTTGATATTTTTTATGAAAAACTAAAAAAATGATACAGGGACACAGCGAGTCTTCGTGAAACATTCACCAGGTTCCTCTCGCCTTGTTACGTGAAATAACGCGTCTTCTCAAATAAAAGACAGCATTGATACTGAGAATTGCTGCTTTACTTGTTTCTCCATAAACAGACGAAGACGAAAATTATCCACCTTACTAGAGACAAACTATTCAAGGAGAGAGTAACGCCTGAAATTTAGGCACACATTAAGAAAATGTGCGTACGACGACTGACTGTTTCGCACCATTTCACTGGTTGTTGTACAAGCGGGTGCACAAATGTGTAGAAGGGGATGAAGCTTGGTTGACTAGTTACAGACACGAGATACAGGAAAGGTAAAATAACTAATTTTATAATTGTGTTCGTGTTCGCTACTGTAGCTGGTTGTATTTTTGGCATCGCAACATTTAGGTCCTTGGAAAATTTATGTTTTCCTTATTACTGCATGCTTTGCTTACCTGGGTACTCTTTTTTAAACACGGCACAACTAAATGTTTCGTTCCAATGAACCAGATACTTCTTGTGTACCATCGGTTCTGAAAAAAAAAAAAAACAGTGAAAAATGATCAATTCTTTATATGGCGAATACACATGTAGACTTCTGTTGACACACTTCTTTCAGTTGTGAAACGGGTACCTCCAAAGTTTTAGGCACATCACTCGCTACATAAAACATAGATGAAGAGTTTTCAAATTTGTCAGCTAGGGCTTGTACGCGTATGTCCGAGGTCCGTTTTATTACTGCTATGAATTAAAACCTGAACATTGTTTCGGCATACCTATTCGCAGATTTACGAAAACCCTCCGTACAATTTTTTAATCGAATTGCTTCGATAGCTAAAAATCACGCAACGACATGGGCTTGGAGAAGACAACGTCGTTAGACTGCTTCACGCCTTTGTGCTATGTCACTTCGCCTACGTAGCATCCATTCACGAGTGGCGGAGATCCGAAAGAGACAAACTCAATGCATTGTTAAGGAAGGTAATCAAGGTAGCTCTTGGGCTACCTATGTACACGGAAACCGAAAGACTCATGTAACCAGCGATGCACAATACACTGGAGGAAATATCCGAGGCACAAGAAAGAGCCCAGTTGTTTAGACTATCTACCGCGTGATCAGGAAAACAGATCCTCAAACGAATTGGTATACCAGTTACAGCAATACATAATAATCATAGAGAAATTTCTAAAGATCTGCGGAAGAATATCACAGTCATACCTGTTCCAAGGAATGTTCACCCAATTCATAAAGTGGGCAGAAGGCAAGTCAGAGCCAAAGCCCTGCTAGAGAAAGCTCAAAATCAAGCTGAAGAATGGTCGTTCGTAGACGCCGCTTTCATGCCCAATAGACGTGCCTTCACAGCTGTCCTCCTGAACGGCAAAGGTGAAGTCGTCATTTCGGCTTCCACGTACACTACGCAACCAGACATTGCAGAACAAGTTGCCATCGCATTGGCACTTTTAGACCAAAAGAGATCCAGGATCCACAGTGGTTCTAGGGCAGCCGTCCGAGCATTTGCCAAAGGAGTCATCTCTAGACAGGCCGTGGCAATTCTCGACGAAAAGGTCGTCAAACCCCACACGATCATCTGGTTTCCTGCTCCTATGGGAGAAATCAACGCTGCCCACAATGCCCACAATCTGCCCACAATGCTGCACAAGGACTTGCCAACCGTGAAGCCAGAAGCAAGAAGATGCTGAGGTTTCCCTGATTGCAAGGACCGCCTCCTCGCGTACAACGAGCTAACCAAACACTTCTACCAACAACGCAGGGTCTTTTCCCCTTCGCACAGTAAACTAAGTAGAGCTGAGGCCATTACGCTAAGGCTCTTACAAATGAGAACTTATCCGAACCCTCTATTAATCAACAAGATCTATCCGGAGATCTCTACTCATACAACATGCGATAAATGTAATGACACCATAGATCTAAGTCATATGCTCTGGCGTTGCTCCGCGTTACGCAGTGACAAGGACAACACTGAAGAGCGGTGGGACGCAGCTCTACGCAGTCTCACATTAGGTCAACCGCTATGGGAAGTCCAACGGGCCCGTGAAGCAGCCGATAGGCTAGGCCTTTCGGTCTCAACGTGGGAGCGGCCCGCTTCGCGCTAGGAAACTAGTGCGACCCAATGAACCATAATAAAGTTTTTCCATTCATCCATCCACCTCCACATTTTAAAGTTCTCAGTGAAATCAGTACATCACTAAAGAGAAACTTGATAATTCAATTCGGCAGTTATATATTACTCCATTTTTGGGAATGTGCACAATAGTGTAATTCTGAAGGGTTATTCTTTCAGCATTGCTATGAAACGTGCTAGCTGGCTGCTGACCGCGAATTTTTTGGGGGAAAGGATCCTTCATTTCTAAAAGCTTTAGTTTGTCTTGCAGCAATCATACCACTGCCTTTTCCCACGTGCCTGACTTGGAGATTATTACCGTTAAGGGGAATTCATGGTTGTGTGTCTTCGTACTGAAGAAGACATCAAGGTATTCTTACTTTTGTTAATACCGTCTAAAACAGTCGAAGTTAAGCCTTTCACAGCGATGCTTCACAATCTTTTTTTTTTTTACTTAACCTCGACTGTGTTCTGGATGGGGTTGCAGGCTCCAAGAAAATCGCTATAGATTTGCCTACAGACATAGCATTTGCGTATTATTTGGTTTATTTTGTTTACATAGGGGCTTCCACATCAAATGCATCAGAGACGTGAAAGGCAGCTTGGAATTTCTCTCACTGTAAACGTCTCTCAGACTTTTTTTGCCTGGACGCTTACAAACTAAGCACGCCCTCGAAGGCCTCATCTCGCAGCGCTTGGTCGTTGTGATCAAGGTTTTGCCTATTAAAGATCTTGTAGACGCATTGCTGAAGTATAAAGTGTGATAGCCCGGCCGCTTCGAAGAGTTATTCACACCGGCTCCATTGCTATATGTGGCGTAAGTTAGATATTTTCTTCGTGTAGTGAAGAAGAGGAAGAAGTGCTCTTGTGTCTGTCGCTGTGCGCACCATCAGCGTTCGTGGACTGCCTCGATTGCGTGAGACGTCTAATAAATCGTCGTATCACATTTGGTGGAAGGTGCTGCAATCCCCGACCTCACCCTGGAACTTCGCAGCCGAACGTTGCTGACTGCTTCAGCCGCTACCATGCTCGAGCCTACCGACAATCCGCCAGGAGCTTCCGCCGCGCCCATCATTTGCGGTGCCGTCCAGCGGCAGCGGGACCCCCCCGTCTTCAGCGGAGCCGGTGAGACTGACGTGGAAGATTGGCTCTCTACCTATGAGCGCGTCAGTGAGAACAACAAGTGGGATGACCCGACGAAGTTACGTTCCGTCATCTTCTATCTTGCTGACGTTGCGAACCTCTGGTTCCGCAATCATGAGCGGGACCTCCAAACCTGGTCCGCTTTCAAGGCAGCATTCACGGAAGTCTTCGGCCGCCCAGCCTTACGAAAGCTCCGTGCTGAACAGCGTCTACGCCAGCGCGCTCAACAGCCCGGCGAGACGTACACCAGCTACATAGAGGATGTCGTCGATATTTGCGCCCGCGTCGATTCTACCGTGAGTGAAGAGGACAAGGTGAAGCACATCCTCAAGGGCATCGAGGACGATGCATTTCAAATGCTTCTCGCGCGAAACCCTTCATCTGTCGCAGCTGTCGTCACTCTTTGCCAGAGCTTCGATGAGCTGCGTCGCCAGAGGGTCCTTGCGCGCAGCGCTGTTGCACCCGGCCACTCTCTCTCGGGCCTCACGCTTCCCTCCAACTCCTCGCCTGAATCCTCACTCTCCGTTCAGATTAAGGATTTTATTCGTGAGGAGGTGGCGCGCCAACTGTCTATGCTGCCTCTCAGCGATCGACCCCTACAGCCTGACACATCTCTGGCTGCTCCCATTAGAAGAGCCATTCGCGAGGAACTTGCCGACTCGCTACCTTTGGCTCAACCATGTCCTCCCGTGGCGGCACCTCTGACCTATGCCGCAGTCGCAGCGCTACCTGCGCCGCCGACATTCGCATTTCCTGCGACAGTGCGACCTCAAGCAGTGCCAACTCCCGTGTCGCCTCCTATTCCGCCTCGAAGCCCAATTCAGAACCCTTGGCGCACACGCGACAACCGACCCATATGTTTCGCTTGCGGTTTCGCCGGCCATGTAGCGCGCTTCTGCCATCGTCGCATGCCACCTTCTAACCCTGCTGTCTCAACGCCTGGGTATGGATATTCCCACGATGCTACCGGCCATTCCATGCATCCTGACCCAGAGTATCCGCCGTCTTCTCGACGCCCTTTCGGCAACCATCGTTCTCCGTCACCACGTCGTCGCTCGCTTTCCCCCTTACGTCGTCGCCAGTCACCTAGCGAGGGAAACTAGTTGCTGCAGTTCTGCAGGCACGAACTGCCAGCTTCGCGACTTCTACAAGGCCTGCACAGTCGCCACACAATTTACTGGACGTTTTGGTTGAAGGAACCGCCACAATTGCGCTTATTGATACTGGGGCTGCGGTTTCTGTTATGGACGAAAAGCTTTGTCGTAAGCTCCGCAAGGTCACCACGCCGTTGTCTGGTTTGCTACTGCGTACCGCGAGTGCGCAGCATATAGCACCGCTCGCTCAATGTACCGCAAGAGTGCTCATTGCCGACGTTGTTTATGTTGTTGAATTTTTCGTGCTTCCTTCATGTTCACATGACATCATTCTTGGCTGGGACTTCTTGTCTCACCATCGTGCCATCATCGACTGTGCTCGGGCCGAAGTGGCGCTTTTCGCGCTTTCCGAAGCCTCGCTGCCTGACCCTTCTGAAAGTAAAGCCGCCAAGCTCACAGTTGTCTCCGATACGAACATACCACCCGAAATGTCGGTTCTTGTGCCCGTATCTTGCTCCGCCGCGCCAGACGCTACGGTGCTTTTTACACCATCGCCTATTTTTCTACGTCGCAAGGCTCTCCCTCTACCATTTGCCGTCCTCAACACTGTATCTGGATTATCCACTATGCTTGTGTGTAACCCGCTTCAATCCCCTGTGACCTTACTGCGTGGAGAATCCCTTGGTCGTGTTCAGCCCCTTGACCCGCTTCACATTCTCGATACTTCCGACGACATGGCCTGTTATGAGCTCGACGCCCTCGCTTCTCCATTGCTGTGCGCCTCATCATCATCATCATCATTGTCGTCGTCGTCATCAGACGTTCTTGAATCGGCCTTGGACGCCGATCTGCCACCTGCGTACCGCCAGCAAGTCCTTGCGCTTCTTCAGAATTTTCGCTCGTCGTTTGATTGCGACCAACCATCCCTGGGACGTACGGCGACCGTTACTCACAGCATCCACACTGGTTCCCATCCACCATTACGCCAGCGACCATACCGCGTGTCGGCAGCCGAGCGACAAATCATTACCGAGCAAGTCGACGATATGCTGCATCGTGGCGTCATTCGGCCTTCCCAGAGTCCTTGGGCGTCTCCTGTAGTATTAGTACGCAAGAAGGACGGCTCAATACGCTTCTGTGTGGATTACCGTCGGCTCAATAAGATAACTCGTAAAGATGTCTATCCGCTGCCTCGGATAGATGACGCCCTCGACTCCCTACAAGGCGCGGAGTACTTCTCATCTTTGGATCTTCGCTCCGGCTATTGGCAAGTGCCGATGGCTGAAGACGACTGTGAGAAGACCGCTTTCGTCACGCCCGACGGCTTGTATGAATTTACCGTAATGCCATTCGGGCTCTGCAACGCGCCCGCTACTTTCGAGCGTATGATGGACATTATCCTTCGTAACTACAAGTGGAAAACATGTCTATGCTATCTTGATGATATTGTCGTGTTTTCGCCCGATTTCCCGACGCACCTCGTTCGCTTGCGTGAGATCCTGACGTGTATCACCTCTGCCGGCCTCCAATTCAACATCAAAAAGCGCCGTTTTGCTGCCCGCAAGTTAACAATATTGGGACACGTTGTTTCGAAGGATGGTGTACTTCCTGACCCAGCCAAGCTTCGCGCGGTCGCAGAGTTTCCGATGCCCACCACTCTTAAGGCACTCCGCAGCTTTATAGGGCTCTGCTCTTACTTTCGGCGTTTTGTGCGCAATTTTGCCACTATTATCGCACCACTGACCAATTTGCTTACGGCTAGCAGCGGCATCTCCGCGTGGTCAACTTCGTGTGACGACGCCTTCAAGCAACTACGTCGTCTACTTACTTCGCCGCCGATTGTTCGACACTACGACCCGACAGCGCCCACAGAGCTACATACGGACGCCAGTGGCATAGGACTTGGTGCAGTCCTAGCGCAACGGAAAGACGGCTACGACGAGTACGTCGTCGCATATGCGAGTCGCACTTTAAAGAAGGCAGAAGCCAACTACTCTGTCACAGAGAAAGAGTGCTTGGCCATTATTTGGGCTCTCGTCAAATTTCGTCCGTACCTGTATGGTCGCCCTTTTGACATTGTTACCGACCACCACGCCCTTTGCTGGCTGTCCTCGTTGAAAGATCCGTCAGGTCGCCTCGGCCGCTGGGCACTTCGCTTACAAGAATACAACATCCGCGTTGTCTACCGGTCGGGCCGAAAGCACTCCGACGCCGATGCGCTTTCCCGATCACCGCTACCTTCCGATGTGGCTTCCGTGTCAACGCCCTTCGCATCCATGTCGACGATCAACGTCGCTGATATGCCGGCCGAGCAGCGTAAGGATCCCCTGCTTTCAACTATGCTGAATTTCCTCCACGATCCCTCCGTCACACCCTCTTCTCGAACACTTCGTCGCCAAGCCGCTCACTTTGCTGTCCACGACAACGTCCTTTACCGCAGAAATTATTTGCCTGCTGGTCGCAAATGGCTGCTTGTGATACCACGACACATGCGTACTGACATATGCGCTTATTTCCATGACGCTCCTCACAATGGTCACGCCGGCGTTCTGAAAACGTACACTCGGCTGAGGCAGCGTTTCTACTGGCACGGCATGTATCACTTCGTGCGCCAGTACGTACGCGCTTGCACGGCGTGCCAAAGGCGTAAAATTCAACAGCGCCCTCCTGGCGAGTTACAGCCGCTCCCCTGCCCGGCCCGGCCATTTGATCGCGTCGGCATAGACCTATACGGGCCACTTCCCTACAGTTCCTCGGGTAACCGATGGATAATTGTAGGCGTCGACCACTTGACGCGCTACGCCGAGACTGCCGCACTTCCGGCGGCTTCTGCGCGTGACGTTGCCTTCTTCATCTTGCGGAACTTCGTTCTTCGACATGGAGCACCACGCGAACTGCTCAGCGACCGGGGGCGTGTGTTCCTGTCCGAAGTAATACAAGCCCTTCTCGCTGCATGCAGAATCGTTCACCGCAAGTCTACCGCCTACCACCCGCAAACGAACGGCTTGACAGAGAGGTTCAACCGCACACTCGGTGACATGTTGACTATGTACGTTGCCTCGGACCACAGTAACTGGGACACTGTTTTGCCGTTCGTCACGTATGCCTATAATACCGCCACACAAGCTACCACTGGCTTTTCGCCATTCTTTCTGTTATATGGCCGCGAGCCCTCGTGTACAATGGACACCCTGCTCCCATACCGACCCGACGCTTCTGAATGCACGCCAGTGTCTGAAGCCGCCAAATACGCAGAGGACTGTAGGCAGCTCGCCCGTACCCTTACGACCGCCGCCCAAGGTCGCCAAAAGCTACGGCATGACAGTGACGTGCCTACACCACATTTTCCGCCTGGTTCCCTTGTTTGGTTGTGGATCCCACCTCACAGCCCTGGCCTTTCAACCAAACTTCTTGCACGCTATGATGGTCCCTACCGCGTCATCGACCGTACCTCGGCTGTCAACTACGTTGTCGAGCCTGTGACGCCATCACACGACCTTAGACATCGCGGACGTGACACGGTTCATGTCAGCCGACTTAAGCCATACTATGACCCCCTGATCCTACCTACGCCGTAGGTCGCCAGGATGGCTCATCTTCTCTCCCGGGGGCCAGTGTAGTGAAGAAGAGGAAGAAGTGCTCTTGTGTCTGTCGCTGTGCGCACCATCAGCGTTCGTGGACTGCCTCGATTGCGTGAGACGTCTAATAAATCGTCATATCACATTCGTTTTTTTTTACCGCTAATGCGCAGTTTATACAAACAGCAATGTCCATCACATAAAAATTAGCCTTTGCGCAGTTTATCATACGTTCGCATGAATAGTAATGACGTGAGCTGCTGGTCCTTTATATCCACTGCCCTCAATCCTGTGTTGTGTTGCGGTTTAAAGAAAAGAGAATAATTTTGCAAATATTCTTGCCAGTTTCAACTATAATTTCGACATTGTGACAAGACCAGCATGCTAAACTTTTTTGTGTCTTGCAATGGAAGAGCCATGACGCCTCGAATGAAAAGCACTTAATGGTCGCCTTTATGAAGTTGGACATGTTTCAGCTATTTCAGCAGGTATTTACGTTGCGGTCCAGCTTTACCGTGACAATAAACCCGGCTTCTTTGATGCGTAGAAAGGGTAGCAGCAATGAACGCCAGTTGTCGATGAAAATGTAGTGGCTATCTATGAAGGGGCTAGGAAGAGTTGGATAACCATTGCATCACTAAGATTCACAATCGTCAGCTGGAAGCTTTGCGGCTTTCCCAGTACATATAGCGAAGCTCAAGCAATAGACTCTCGATACCTCACAGCCCTTGCAAACATTATTGCGAAGTGTATGCGTTCTGAAGCTCAGAACTGCACGTAAGAACGCCCAGCCGTGGAATTTCGGCAGGCTCTCGTGAACCGACAGACATTCTTCTGGATGGTAATCGTTGAAGATACATCCTAGGTGGAGATCGAGCACTGGATATTGTGTTTCTAACTGTCATTGTTTTCAGGGATATTGTCACATAAATGTCAATATCATGAAGTGCCAATGTACGTTGTTTAGGCCCCATCGAGGTGAGAAATGATATGCTCATTATTACATTTGCTGTTGACCAGTATTATTTTATGGTGATTTTACCTCGCTCGTTTGGATACAAAGAACGATGCAAGGTTTTCTTTTCACCAGCATGTTCTAATGCCCAGTCGGATGTGGCCACAAATGCTACTTCGCACTTGTAAAGGCATTCGTTTGCAAGGCCATGACGCTTCATAAATCCGGCCAGATAAGAGCATCGAGCACAGCTGAAACATTGGGTGCTACGCCTATTTGTAGCTGAATGGCTTGATTACCTCTTCAACCTCAGAAGGGGTCCTTTATGGCAGATATTGAGAATATGTCTTTCTTGTACAGCCACTCTTGAACTATTGGCGCCAACGAAGGTGGTAGCGAGCACATCATTTCCGACTTGCGCTGTACGACTATTCAGACCCACATCGCTTTCGCTGCTGATGCCCAAGTAGACTTCATTGTCCGAACCATCGGGTCCTCGGAATGATCGCTCTCGGCATCGCTGTCGAATATAACCTGCAGAATTACCTCTTGGGTCAATGTCTTGATTTCCACAGCATGTTTGTTTACAGCGACAGATTGGAGTCTGGTGAGCGCGAAGCTTTTCGTTGTTTTTCGCATCTGGGGTACAAAAATTCGAACAACTGGAAAAAAGATGGCCGAGTGCTGCCATTCATGAAAAGACATCGCCTCTAGAGGCAGCCGCCGCAGAAATGGCCAATTGCAGTTTAGCTTCATCTGCCCTTGCTCAATGCACCTGCCGCGGAATGGCATAGGTTGGTTAGCAAAGTGGTGTTACCTGTCCAGTCCGTCATAATAAAGTACTCTCTGCCGTGGTCCTTTCCTATAGCACCATCATAGGTAGTGGTATATCTGGAATAGAAATTTTTGGAAACTCCTGGAAAAATACATTATTTGCGTACACCTGCTCATGTCATGCTGCTCTGCTGTATTGTGAACACATAACTAAGCTTGTTGCTGGGCGAGTTGGCGCTTAGATGCCATGCCATAACCAGTGAAGAATGTGGACAAAAGAAACCACAAAGACATAAAGGATAAAAACCACTCCAGGCGTTTGTTTGCATTCTTGTTCTTTTCCTTGTCTGCACTCTTCACGCTGGTTATACAGGGCTGAACAGTTATTTTATTATATAACTAATTTTTAACATAGTGAAACCAGCATAATCTATCAAAAGCTAGAGAGTGGTCTGCCTAAACTAGAGTTACTGAGCAAATATCAAATTAGATAAGGTGCCGCAAAATGGATACAACTTTGCATTACCCGTATCAACGCTGCAAAATATATTAGTTCGCGCTTGGCCATCTTTGGCGACCTCAGGATTGGATAACTGAAGTCGGTTTACTCAAAGACAAATAGCTAAATATAGTGTTTTATAAAGTCTAACGTACCACTGTTATGATTTTATATTTCACAAGACATTTTCAGAGCGAGGTCATCCCAAGAAAAGTAAGTGATTTATAGAAAGCGTGAGCTCTAGCTCGAGTTGTTCGTAGGATACTGGTATACTGATGCTTTATTTCCACTGCAGCTGCGTTTTATTTAACTTAAGCAACTCATAGAGCTACTTGATAGACTGAGCTGGTGTTCTAAATCTCTCCTGGTAACCGGAGCATCAGTCCTTTACCCGTGGCCACCCCCAATTGTCACGCCATCCGAAAAATTCGAAGACTCACCCGTGAATGTGGAAGTTGTCACCAGACAATATCGGTGACTCCACAAAACAATATAAAAAAACAATGTTAACTCATGCACATTTGCTTGCTGACCATGGTGTACGGACTGGCTCAGTTTGAACAAGTCGCCATTTTTCACCAAAAGAATTGCACGGCAAGTGCTCAGGAGCAAGTACTCCTGCTTATATACGGCGTCTATTCATGGTACGAATGTCGACAAGAGCTCCTCTCATCAAGAAATTGGTTCCGCCGTCACCTACTACAAAGCCACATCAGCGTCGGTCGTCGCGATAGAGCCGAGCTGGTCGTTCAGTCGCAGATAGGCTTTGTTCATCCGTCGAGTAACTACCATTTTAACCATGTACAACGAGATACGACGGCTTCATGAATAAATACTGAAAACATTTACAATAATGAATGCTTTGTATAATAGCTAGCTAAACAAGAAATACAACACATTTTAGCTAAACAATTTTGAACAAATTGTATATTTAGAAAAAGACGTTTTTTATCATGTTTATATTCCTCCGACAACAGCTATTGGCAAGATTCGCTCGACGCCTTCCCCAACTGCGTAATTTGCGCCGTGGCGCATGAGCGCACGCGCCTTATGTTGAAAGCGGTCTGCAGGCGGCTCGTATCTTCGTGCGCGCGGTGTTCACTTCGCTCAGTTTGCGTTGAAGCGATAAACGCCACGAAGGACACTTCGCTCGCTGCTGCCCGGACACAGCGAGTGTCCGCGGACACTCTCTGCGGACACTCGCTGCGGACACTGCGGACACGGCCGCGGACACAGCGAGTGTCCGCGGCCGTCGAGTGTGATGTGTCCATGTTTGCCTGTGCGCGCTGACACCGTGCTTCTTAGTTTAGTTAGTAAGCGAATATTTCCAAGTTTATACGGCCGATAAAACTACTATCCTTAATCCGTATGGCTGTCTAATAATTTGCTATCGCAATCAATGCTTCACCTCTTGGGTGAAACTGTAGCTTTTTATACTTTTCACGTACTGTAACGTAACGTATCGACGCACGAATACAGGTGGTTTCACCGTTTTATAATCTGCTTACTAAATAAATGCTCCAAGCTGGTATATTGCTCCAAGTGCATGGTATATTGTAAATTATTTTAGTGAGAAGAACTATCTGAAACGCGCCTGAATGATGCATGGAACGCTGTGCTGCTTCTGGCATTTCAACACTGTTTATTCAGCCTATTGAGTAGCATGACTCCCTTTTTTTGTGCCTGTAGTTCTCATGCTGCGGATTCCGGAAATGCAATGTATGGGAGCTATGTAAAAGCAGAAAAGTTGTCCGAGACGCGTGACGGCTTGTCTTTTTGAGAGTCGCCATACTAGCACAGTGACTTTGCCTTTTTGCCACGAGGCCTTTTGATTCCTGATTTTTGTGACAAGTTGGAAGCAAGGGGCCCTATGACGGTAACTATTACAATGTTTTTAACGCAATCTCCTGACGTCAAATTTACGTAACCACCGATGCGAAAAGTGGCAGGTAACCCGCTGCCTTGTTTGAAGAGCCCAATCCAAAGCTCCCTTTGTTTGAAGGAGGTCACTTTGCTTTCATTGGCTACGTTGAGCGGTTTTTAAATGCGAAGCATTTTTGGCGAACATTTGCCACTTTGGCAGTGTCTATCTATCTGTCTATCCACCTATCCATTGTGGGAACGCTCACGTGAATAGTGGCATAAGAGCCAACTGTGAACGAGGAAGATTATGGACGCGCAAGCCAGTAGGGCACCCAGGATCTCTGCCAGGGGGGGGGGGGGTGACAGTTTGCCAATACCATCTATATAGCTATAATTTCAATTTCTGCACGGGAAATTGTCAAAAAATGCGCTTTTTGTGAGTGTGCAGACGATTGCGCGTCTTACATCTTAGTTGCAGTACTCAAATGCGCAAGGAAAGAAAAGGGGTTAAACAAAAGAGGGGGGTTAAGTCGGCTTCAGGGGGGGGGGGGGCTACAACCCCCGAACCCCCCCCCCCCCTTCGGTGCGCCACTGGCGCAAGCAGTGGTGCGAGGAACGCGCGAGCTGCGGTTGGTCGCTCTTGGGCGTGGCTGGCCGGGACTGGAGCTGTGGCCGTGGACCGCGGCGTTTCCCACATTATCTATCTATCTAGCCGCCTGCGTCTTGGCGCTCTGGGTATGTACCAAAGTTTGAATAGTATGACAACAGCGTATGACCAACATGAATTATAGGTCATGACATGATATGCCTGTCATGTAGGTAATGAAACAGCCGCCGACGTCTTGGTACTCTCATGGTTGTTTCATTAACTTGGTAGGTGGCAAAATTGGCAGAGTATGACAAGAGTTTGTGGCAAACATAAATGATGGGTCATTACATTATGTCATGACATGCGTCTCATGTATGTAATGAAACAGTCGCTTAGAATGACAATGACCCAGCGAAAAAAGATTAACACTCAAGTACCACTGGAATGGATTCAGATGTGGGTACTAAGTGAACAAAACGCTAAAGGATGATGGTAGAAGTCATAGTCATGAGCATGACTCAGAAAAAATGACAATGACTCAGCAAAAAAAGCTTAACACACAAGAACGACTGCAATGGGTTGCACTGAAATATGTTCTGACGTGGGTAGTAAGTGAAGGATACATTAAAGGATGTTGTTAGACGTCATAGTCGTGACCATGACTAAGGAAAACTGACAATGACTCAGCGAAAAAATATTAACACTCAAAAACCAATGGAATGTGCTCCGATGTGGTACTAAGTGAAGGAAAAGGCTAAAGGTTGATGGTCGAAGACATAGTCATGAGCATGTCTAAGACTTTCGCCTTGCACTCTGTAAACAAAGAGAGTTCCGGGAACTCTCTCTGAGGGAGTATCTGCTTGTCCCATATTTCACTCCCTTTTCAGGAGTAAAACGCCACCATCTCGGAGAGAGTACAGCAACTCCCCCGGGCAGAGTATTAGGACTCCTAAACGAATTGCTAGAACTCTTCCAGAGTACGAATACTCAGCCCCAAATGAGTATTAGTACTCTCTCCAAACAGAGTGCTTCTACTCCCACAGAGTGCTTGTACTCCTCATAACAGAGTGATTGTACTCCACCTCACAAGAGTATTAGTACTCCCCCTAACCGAGTGCTTCTACTCCCCCAAACAGAGAACTTGTGCTCCTCCTAACAGAGTGCTTGTACTAGAGCACTGCACGGGCCCGGCCCGGGCCCGTTTTTACATTGGGCGGCCCGCCCGAGCCCGATGAAAACATTTATGGCGAGACCCGGGCCCGGCCCAGGCCGGGAAATAATCTACGTTACACGCCCGTCCCAGCCCGCCACTCCTTCACCTTAAGCCCGAGCCCGGCCCAAGCCCGACTCAAAACTGGCCCGAACCCGGCCCGAGACCGAAAAATACATGTTTTTCAGAGTTGGGAAGCCCGAGAATAACTTGCAGAAAGCCCGAGCCCGGCCCGGGCCCGGGTCAAAAAGCACACGCCGTGCCCGAGCCCGGCCCGAGCCCGTGAAAAAACTGCTCTACCCGGCCGGGCCCGGCCCACGGGCCGGGCTGGGCCCGGGCTTTCGGGTAAGCCGGAGCCCGTGCAGTGCTCTAGCTTGTACTCCTCCTAACAGAGTGTTTGTACTCCTCCCAGTTGTGTCAAAGCACTCGCTATGAAGTGCTATGATAACAACAGTGGCGATTCGCTACACTTACATGTCGAGAATATTTGATTCCTTCATAAGCAGCTCCAGCACTTATGCTTGTTGCATTGGATTTGACGTTTAGTTGCCGAATGACTCCAATGAGACATCTTTTTCTTAAGAGGTCAACATTTTTATTGATCAACCAGTCACAAGACAAGATGAGTAAAATTTCGAAAAGCATACTGGTACACACATAAAATCCGATTACAAAGATTTTCATGAACTTTACGACACATCTTGCAAAAATACACAAACATTTTCATCAACATGTCATTGCTAATGCAGTGAGAAATATTCTTTATTGCCAATTGGTAACATTTAAAAAACGAAAGTATACAATGGAAAATCAAACAAAGAACAAACATGCGCAAACTGGCAAAGTATTGGTACTACGATTGAAGAGAAAGATGCACCACATTACTCGCTAGAAGACGCAATTAAGTACAAAACCCGTGTACTTATATGTCGTTAGTTACCAGATGAGCTGCTAAGCGTGAGGCTGGCAAAGTAATTTGTGCAACAAAAATTTTTTCATTCATATTATAAGACAGCAGCTCGTTTTATAACATCCTATGTAGCGTATGGGTGCTCCTGACTGAGAGTACGGTATATTTAGAAATGTGCTGTATATATTCATGTAAAGCTGCACGTCTAACTTTGGTTCCAACATAACAGCTTACGCCATTTACAGCGTAAGCTGTTATGGGCTCATTCAAATATCCGTTTCCGCCGACGGTGTACGCCGCCGTAACCGCAATCACCGGAAATGTGAAAAATTACGCCATCTTCCCGTAGGAGAACCCTGAGTAGTATGCGAAGCAGCCATGGAGTCGACTCAAGGTAGTTTTATCAGCTGTGTAAACTTGGACATGCAACAGCACCAGCAACGCGCAGAACTGTTGTCGACGCCGTCGGCGTTTTGCCCGCGTTCGCAACGAACGCGCACGGCGTTGGTGACTGTTGCCGGTGACTCTGGGGCGCCTACCGTCGCGCCTCCAACCTAAGGTGCTTCGCATTATCGCGCGCGGAGCCGCAGGTGTTGCCATTCGTTGCGCAATCCGGAGAGGAGAGGAGGAATGCCGAGAGGAGAGGAGATGAGACAAGGAGAGGAGGGGATGGAGGATGCGCATGCGCAGTAGGGGTGTGGACGCCGCACGGCGGAGGGAGGGAGTGACATAGCCCCGACCATTGGCTGCTTCGCATCTAAAAAGTGCCCGATTCCCGCTGGGATCTAGCCTACGCCCTCTGGGTGGGAGCCAGATGCTCTACCACTAAGCCACGCAAGCGTGTGCTATCGGGCAGCGAAAAATGTCCCAGAAGGAGAGCGCAGTAGTACACGACCGAGGCTCCGCTAGTATAGTGGCGCCATCTAGGTGAGGCACCTGCAAACGCAGCGTGCGCAGGCGCAGACGACGAGATGCGATTCAAACGAGGCGCGCAATAAAAAAACGCGATCCCCAGCCTCGCTACTATGGTGGTGGCCTCTAGTTTGTCACTGCGAACGCAGTGTGCCCGACATGTAAGTTGCAGTTGTAAGGCTTGATCGCGCTCAGCAGACTGCTGTGCAGAGAGCATTACAAGCCGCAGCTCGCCGTAGACGCCGGGCGGACAGTTCAGATAGTTCTCGTCAAAACGAGGCGAACAGACTGCCGCGACCCTGTTGAGTGGGGCCCAAATTGGAGCTACTCTTCAGCCGCTCCACCAGCTTACACTGTGGCTGTGCTGCGTGTGCCGCGCAGGCCTGTGACATTCTTTTAAACACGCATATTTCCGTGGTTGTCCAGCACTATCTCCACTCGGTGTCAGCAAGGTATAGTCGCGTATCACAGCTCCTATTCGGTTGGATCCAAAGCTAATAGTATTGTGGCAGAAAGCTCGACTTCACTGTTGGCGTCCTCATGAAAATAAAGTAATTTCCTGGTGCTGTCGGGATCGTGCCATCGCGCTTTCTCACGCACTGTATTTCGTAGACAGCTATTGCCACAGCTCCATAATGCATTTCACAACTGTTGTGGTATACTTGTTGTCTATTGTATAATTTTTTTCTCCTAGGACATCACGTGATAGTTTGTTCATTTCGTACAGATAAATATTCTAATGATCTGATCTAGGAAGTGGAGATTATTGCTTGTAAAACAATACTCTTTTACGTTTCCTTACTTTCACGCATATGCCATATGATTCGAACTATCCTTCGTGAACTTTTGCCCCAATTTAAGATGTTTCACCGCTTCATTTTGCCATCGGTATGTAATAGACGGATGAAGTAGCATTAATTTCACATTCTCTTGGTCTCTTGAATGTTATCTAAACATGAAGCTCTCTTGTATGCTTAAATGTCTAATGCTTCTTTTCATAAAAGCGCAAAAAAAGGATTGAGAAAGACAGAAATGGGAGGAACATGGTGCCGATCGTCAACAGGCAAGTATATTTGTGATGATGCCCCTTTTTATAGCTGACATGCTCATTCATGTCACATGTTCATAACCAACCACAAAGGAGCAGTGCAAGGAAGGAAACGAAAGGAAAAAGCCACACCAGCAAAGAACACCACTTCACCCGCCGCGGTGGCTCAGTCAGCTATGGCGTTGCGCTGCTGAACACGAGGGCGCGGGATCAAATCCCGGACGCGGCGGCCGCATTTCGATGGAGGCGAAATACAAAAACGCCCGTGTGCTTGCGTTGTAGTGCACGTTAAAGAACCCCAGGTGGTCAAAATTATTCCGGAGCTCTCGACTACGGCGTGCCTCACAATCGGAACTGGTTTTAGCACGTAAACCCCCAGAAAGACGAAAGAACACCACTTCACACATTTATCTTCATTCCAGCAGTATTATTTTGATATTTATTTATTTATTTCAGTACTCTCAGGGCCAAAGGCATTACAGAGAGGAGGGGCATACAAAATCGGCGGCAGTTTCCTTAAGTTTGTTGATGTCGGTGATGGCAGCGATGAAGGCAGGGCATGGTTCCAGTGATTACCAGTTCGGGGAATAAATGAATTTATACAAAGGCTAGTTCGGCATTGCGGTATTCCTACCTAGAAGTTGTGTTCAGTGCGTGAAGACGTGTAAGATGGAGAGAGGAGTAACTTGTCTTCGAGGGTTGGTATAATAGCTTCTATGAAAGCGACATAAGCAAAAATATTTACGGCGCAGAGAAGGAACGGAAAGACCAAGTGCAGATTTCATTGCATATACGCTTGCTGTTCGGGAATAATTTGAAACACTGAAACGGGTGGCGCGATTTTGAACAGACTCGAGAGTAGTAATTAAAGTTATCTGATTAGGATCCCAAATGGAGCAAGCATATTCTAGTTTAGGTCTTATTAATCTCCTATACAGATGAAGCTTAACGGTGCTGTTAGAAGCTATGAAATGGCGCCGTAGGAATCCCAGCGGGCGGTTAGCCTGGTTAGATATGTAGTTCACGTGCATTTTCCAGGACAGATTGTGTGTTAAGTGAATACCCAGATATTTGTACGATGAGACAGGTGGTAATGGAGTGTTATTAAGAAGATAGCGAGGGGCGTATTCAGGAGGACGGCTGGACTTACGCAGCTGTTTGCACTTAGTGGTGTTAGGCGTCATGAACCATTCGCTGCACCATGAAGAAATTGCGTTAAGTCCGATTGCAAACATACTTCATCAGAGGCATTAGTAATTAAACGATAAAGCACACAGTCATCAGCGAAAAGATTTATATGGGAGATAACGTTGTTAGGAAGATCACTAATATAAATTAAAAACAGGAGAGGACTCAACACAGAACCTTGAGGTACTCCAGAAGTTACGGAAACAAGAGGTGAGACAATCATTCACTCAGACATGCTGACTACGGTTGGAAAGAAAACATTTAGTCCAGCCTACTACCTGATCGTTAATATTAAGAGCGCCGAGTTTAATTAGCAATAGATCATGAGAAATGTAACCTAGCCGAGCAAGAAGAAGCGAAGGTGTTTCGAAAGACGGAGAAGTGTGGAGCGTTCCAAGAACAGCAATAAATAGTGACGGCCGCCTTGCTGGCTTTGTCACTCGTTCTGTTACAAATTTGGCGCAGTCAGACACGGAACCTGGCGCTACTCACCTGAGCTGCTGGAATTTTTCATGGACAATGTGCACCGACCTTACAGTTACCCGTGCTAAGCTGGTGAACGTCGCACAGTGCGTCTACGGAGGAGAGCAGCCCTGGTCGGGTGAGCACTGATCATATTCAACTTTACTTCTCCATGCTTGACTCCCTGAAGTTGGTCGCTGGCCAGCTCTTTCAGGATTACCATGAGTGCTCCTCAGCATGACGTAGACGTCGCACGTTCTTGCCAGTTTCGCGGTTCCACGGCAGCAAATCCTGTCTTAACGAAAACGAAAGTAACCTCTCATAACTACGATTTAGAGGGCCACAGTGCAAGTACGTTGTTGCACGATGTATTGAAACTCCAAGAAACGAATAGCCAGCATTAGCAGAAATTACTCTATTTCTCACTGCAAGTAAACTTTCGGCAAATGAGCAAGACACCTATGCAATTTGTCAGGCCGGAGGTCTTCGACTGTTCGTACACAGAAACTGCCCAGGAGTAGCTTGGTTTCTACGAGTACGCCTGTGACAACAATTGCTGGCAGGAGGACAAAGACAAAGTTCTGAGCATGCGGCTGTACTTGGGAGGTAGTGAAAAGATATGGCACGAGCTTCGAGCTTCCGAAAAAGCTGAACGCTCATGGAACGAGTGGAAACAGAGCTTTTTAATTTCATTCGGTGAGAGCAACCTTTAAAGCTGGGATAAAGCTGTCTTACAAGTACAACTCCAAGCCCATTCTTGACTATTTATTTGAGAAATGGCGACTGCTGCATTTGGCTGACTGTGCTCTTTCCCAGGCTTCGCTGGTTCCACTCATTATGCTGGGACTTCCGGAAGATATGCGGTGTCGTGTTCAGCTTCGAGAATCAAACAACACAGAAGAGTTACCGCAGAATATGAAAGGGCTACGTAATTATGTTGAGCAACCTGTGAGCCGTTGTGACAGCGTCAGCAAGGTATATGGAGGAGCCGAATTCCATAGTGTGAAATCGCGAGTTGAATTGGCTCTACCGACGAAACAAGTCGCATCAGGAAGAGACCAGGAAGGCAGCCACGCAGACCTGTGATCTCAACTGATCGCGACCACAACGCAAAATATTTCTTGTGGAGCGTGCCAGCTTGGTGTATGTTCCGGTGCATGTAAATGGAAAAGAGATCAGCGCATTGTTTTACAGTGGAGCTTCCATCACCATCGTGAACAAGAACCATATTCCAGACTTGAACCCAGTAAAAGATTCTCCAGTCAGTGTCTATGGATATGACGGCAAAAAGAAAGTGCACAATGAGTGGGCGGAGGTATTCACCACATGCCAGGGCAAGAGTATCACAACAAACGCTCTGGTGCCCGATAGAACAAAATATCAAATGCTTTTGTCACGCCCAGAAATGCAAGAGCTCCGTCTAAATCTTCATTGGGCTGGCCAAGTTACTACTCCAGACGATCGTCAGATATCATCGTTCTCGCTACTAAGTGATAACCTTCGGAAGCCCGCTATAGCGGATGATGTCACCAGGATGTATCCGGAGCTCCTCTGCATAGGAGCTTATCCCAATGCTACGTCCAAGTTTAAAGTACCGTTTGAGCTGCGAGATATAACATTTGTAAAACGCAAGCCTTACAACATGTCGCCGGATAAGAAGCTGTGTCTGAAGGAAGAACTGCAGAAGATGCTCGACGCTGGTGTTATCCGACCGTCCACGTCTACCTTCGCATCGCCTATCACAATTGCACCGAAAGAAGACGAAACGTATCGACTTTGCACCAATTACAGGCAAATTAACGAACAAACTGACCGCTTCCTTTTCTCGATACCACACATCGGTGAAATTATCAACGAAACTGGTGGCTGCAGCGTCTTCTCTCGTTTGTATTTTTGCAAGGGCTTTTGGCAAGTGCCTGTAGAAGAGGTGACCAAAAAGTTTTCAGCATTTCTGAAACATTTCGACATATATGAATACAATAGACTGCATTTTGGCTAGAAGAATTCACCAGCTTGGTTTCAAAAGATGATAAATAATGTTTTGAAGCCACATCTTGGACTTTTTTGCAATGTCTATATTGATGACATTATGGTCTACTCGAGGTTGGAAAAGGAGCACCCTGAACACTTGGCCACTGTTCTGCGAGCGCTTAGTGATGCAGATCTGGAAATAAACGAAAATAAAAGTGAATTCTTCCAGCCTCGGGTAGTTTGTCTTGGAAGGGTGTTTGATGGTGCCACCAAGATCACCAAAAAAGAGTCGGTGCAACGAATCTCGAAGCTTAGGAAGCCACACGATTTGCATTCACTCAGAGTCTTTCTTGGGCCACTTCAGGCCACTTCAGAGCATTTATCAAAGATTTTACTAAAATAGCAAAGTGCTTGACCGAACTGACCAAAATGGTATCCCGTTTGTCTGGACTGAAGAATGTGAGGCAGCCCTTTACCAGGAACTCGTACATCTAATATCATCCGACCCCGTGCTTACGTTACCGGACTTCAGCCTGCCCTTTTGGATGAATACTGATGCATCAACTATGGTACTGGGGCAGTTTTGTACCAAAGAGACACGTGATCTTCCCCGAGTCAGCAGCTACGAGTGATGGGTTGCTATTCCTATACATTCAGCTCTCGTCAAGTGAATTGTACTACGACCCAGAAAGAGGCCCTGGCTGTTTTAATGGTGGTGCGCTATTTTCGGTCATATATCGATGGGAGAAACTTTAAATTACATACAGATCATCAAGCCCTGACTTACCTCCTGAGCATGTCGGAACCAAAAGGGAAGCTGGCTCGCTGAATAAATGAACTACAACAATATGACTTCGAAGTTTTTCATCGTTCAGGCAGTCACCTGACAGACGCGGATGCGTTGTCTCTCTTGGCGAATTACCTCCCTCATTAGATGGTTAACATGACCAAACTTTGGGAAGGATGTGACGACCTGTATTTTGAAAACGGAAAGTTCGTGGTATGCGAGACCCTTGTTTCAAAAATCCTTCACCTGTACCATGAGAGGCCAGAATCCGGAGGCCACTATGGTTTCTGGCGCACATACAACTAGATTTTTCAGAGGTTTAGATGGAAACACATGAGAAGAGACATTGAAAACTATGTAAGGTCATCCTACTTCTGCCAGATAAACAAAGCCAAGTACCGGCCACGACCAGACGAGCTTGTGTTGCCAGAATACTCCGACAAACCTTTTGAATTCATACATGTAGACTTCCCGAGTCCAGGCGTACGCAAAACACAATCATTTCTGGTCGCAATAGATCAGTGTACACGAATGGTCGCGGCGCGACCCGGCAAAGAAGATGCAAACAGTGTCATAGCCCTTTTGACAGAAGAATATTCTCCGACTTGAAGGTTGTAATATCGGACAACGGGCCTGCATTCCTTAGCAGAAAGGTTCAAGAGTGGGCGAAGAGCCATGGCCTCACACTGCGACGTTGTGCGCCCTATCACCCGCAGGCAAATGCAATGGCGGAGAGGGTGATACGCGATTTGAAGCAATTCATGTCGATGTATCCAAGTTTTAAGGGCGGTTGGAAATGTTGCCTAGAAGCAGCGGTGGCTCATCATAACAAGACACATACAAGCAGCCATGGGTGCAGTCAATATTTTGCTGCCTGTGGTTAGGTTCCAAAGCTACATGCAGACAGGCTAATGCTGACCGAGCGTTGCAAAACATCCGAGGAGCGACACAGATGTAGAAAAGCCATGACGTTTCACTTTGAGAAGCGCCGCCAAGGTCATATACGAGACGTTGGACTGCAAAACTTTGTGCTGGTTCGGAAAGGACTCCCGACCAGTGAAGTAAAGCTTCTTGGACGTTTTGAAGAAGTGAAGTTATAGATGCAACAAAGTGTACTCACGACTGTGGGGTACATAAATATTGGACAGTTAGAGTTTGCGGACATAAGTAACGTTCTTCGTTATCAACCCACGAGGGGTAACGCACAAAATGAGGGAAGTGTAATCTAGCCGAGGAAGAAGAAGCGACGAAGGTGTTCCGAAATACGAAGAAGTGTGGGGCTTTTGAAGAACAGCAATAAATAGTGATGGCCGCCTCGCTGGCCTGGTCACTCGTTCTGTTACAAGACACAGTGTCAAACGCCTTAGCGAAGTCCAAAAAAATGCAATCCACAATAACGTTAGCATCCATAGCGCAAAATAAATCATTAGTGAAAGGAAGTAGCTCTGTCTCACACGAAAAAAACTTTCTGAAGCCATGTTGACATAAATTGAAAAAGTTAGATTGAAGGAAGGTAACAAGATGAGAATAAATAACGTGCTGAAGAAGTTTACAGGGCTTTTAAATGCTTCCATAATTTCGTAACAATGATGACAAGCCTGAATGTCAAGCGTGAATGTATCAAGATCTGCAGCCAATACGCTCAGAACACTGTTACGGTGCTGCACTTAGAAGGGCGTTCACGAAACAGGAAACACGACGAATTCAAGTCATCGCTTGACAGTTTTCACTTTATATTCAGCGTAATTATGGTGACTGAGACATGGTGCAATGCACTTAACAGCGCGCCCACATTTAATGACTACAGACAATATTCACTTAACAGAACAGATCGACGCAGCGGAGGAGTGGCCATAATGTTCGCAGTAGAGAGAGTTACACGACATTAAACAAATTCACCGTGCTCACATCAGATTATGAGGCTATGAGCTTGCAAGGCGATGGTGATATCTTTTCCTGTAATTTATCGCCCTCCATCGGCAAACATCGCAAAGTTTTTAGGTTTTATTGATGCACTTTTGGAATACGCGTCGTTAACCAGGTACCGCCTCGTTATTGGGGGCGATTTAAATATCAATATTTCCCTGGAAAACAAATCCTCAGAAGATCTTTTAAATTACATAGCTCCGTGCGGTTTCATTAAAATCATTACTACGCCCACTCGAGTATCGCCAACAAGTTCAGCTATTTTGGACCTTTTAATCACTAACATAGATACGCACGTCATCGCTGCAGGTACAATCAGCAGCGATATAAGTGATCACTGCCCGATATTCATGGCCTTCGTAAGTTCTGCAAAAGGAAAGAAAACTGATTGCCGTCTAAAGTTTGTCTACCAGGCTATAACGCAGTCATCATTCGATATATTTAGATCCAAAATTCAAGGTACTGACTGCGAGCCTATTTTCGGCGAAACGACTGTCGCTTTCATAAAGCTTTTCAGTGGCCATTACAGCAGCTGCTTTCTGATGAAATCATTTAGGACGGGAAAACGCACACGAAAGCCTTGGATTAATCCGGAACTGAAGCGTATGATCACAGAAAAGCATAAACTTCATGATTCCTTTTTGAGAACGCATGACGCCAATGATTTGGCGACCTTTAAAAGGCAACGGAAGCGTTTGGATTCTTTACTAAAGCAAGCTAAAAAGGTATACTATGCAAATCTTTTCCAAACATGATCGAATTGCCCACCTGATCGTATGTGGAAAATAATTATTTCCGTACTGAGCACATGTTCAGTGGCCAATGAAATACACGAGATTGTCCTTAATAACAAATCACTGTCAGGGACGGCACTATCAGAACATTTTAGCGAATATTATGCGTCAGCAACAATCAGCCATGCACCTCCCACAGACATGTCTTACAGACTGGAACGAAATCTTCGGGAAACGGCATTTTTTCAACCCACAGATTCTTCCGAGGTATACAAAACCCTCACGGCATTAAAAACAGTAAAGCCAGTGATATCGATAATTTCCAGAAAACGACCGTAAAATATGTGATCGACATTATCTGCCCGTGCTTGGTTCATATTTCCAACCTTGCGATTGGTTCAGGGACGTTTCCTGCTAAAATGAAACGAGCCGAAGTGTTACATTCGAAGGGGGGAGGGGGGGGAACAAACAACATCGGGGACTACAGACCAATATCTGTTTTGCCTATATTTTCCAAGGGCCTTGAAAAGATAATGTCATGTCTACTACGTAGTTCTTTCTTTGAAGCATGAAATCATGTCTGAATGACAAAGGGCAAGTCGACTGAGTTTGCGCTCCTGGTACAAAAAGAAATCATTCTCAAAAACATTGAATCGGGAAAGTTAACTCTTGAAATCTTCATTGACTTCAGCAAAGCATTTGACTCACTCTATCATGACACACTTTTAACAAAACTAGAAGAATATGGCGTACTAGGTGTCGTTCACTCACTTTTTCAGTCGTATCTCTCCGATGGACAGCAGTGCGTAGTTATAAACGGTTCTACGTCATCCTTTCGCCCATTACTGGAAGGCGTACCCTAGGAAAGCACAGTGCTCTATTAGAAGTGCAGATTGGCTGCCAAGAGAACCGAACTGCTAGCGAAATTGGCTGTTCATTAGGTGGTCAGATTAAATTCGAAAAATTGCACGCACAGGGTAGGGTAAATTGGCCCAAGTAGGTGGTACATGGATATTGCTGGGAGGGGCCTTCGTCCTGCAGTGAAGATAAGAATAGGCTGATGATGATGACATAAGAAGAGATAGAGAGAGAGACAGTAAGGAAAGGAAATGCAGGGACGTCTACCAGATGAAGGCTGCGGTTTGCTACCCTGCACAGGTGGTCATAGAAAGGGGGAATAAAAAGAGAAAAAAAGGAGATAGCACTGAGTGCATGTGGGAGAATGCAGGGAATGATTATAAACGGTCATTCAGGCCAGTGCATTTCAATAACTGCTCTAGTTCACGAATAGATTTTTCCGCCAACAACGGATGTGCCATGGTTACAGTATTTCTGACCCGAAGGATGGTCAGGGGCCCAGCCGTTTTACAAGTGTTTCGAGAGAAAGAGAGAAAACACAAGGGGTGCTCGATGGTTTCCTCGCACCTACAGGAGTCGCACGCCAGACTATCAACCATCCCCGTTCGGTAGGAATGAGCTGTCGTAAACGCCATTTTTAGCCGTAAGCTGTACAGTAATGTAGTCTCGCAGCAGGAGAG
Source organism: Dermacentor silvarum (assembly GCF_013339745.2). Lineage (NCBI taxonomy): Eukaryota > Metazoa > Arthropoda > Arachnida > Ixodida > Ixodidae > Dermacentor > Dermacentor silvarum. The sequence goes on from NC_051162.1 coordinate 100,629,362, forward strand.
GCCATAGTTAGCACTAGCTTCGTCAAATCCCCATACCGTGCGAAGCTTTAGCTGTACCGGCTCGTGTACAGCGATAGTGGACGGATGCCAGCATATTTAGAAATGGGTGTTCCACTGCTGAGCAAAAAGTGGCGATTTCGATTCTTGGGCGGAGCGATTGCCGGCCTTGATCGCCAGCCTAAACCTTCCTGTTGCTACAACCCACCACCACTCCCGGCAGCAGCGGCAGCATTCCGATGGAGGCGCAATGCAAACATCCTCGGGTGCCTTGCTTTGGGTACACGTTAAAGAATGAACCCTCACTGGTAGAAATTATTCTGGAGTCCCCTACTACGGCATCCATTACTTTCTGGAAGTTACCGCACAATGTTATTTACCTTCCTGAAGTACATGTCGGGAATCTTTCGAAACACCTATTGAAAACTACATGCAAACCCCAGGCAAATGCTACACTTGACTGCGGGACTGGAGGGATTTTATTACGGAGCACGTTACCAAGCGCCATACTTGATGACTTGCAGACTGATCAAGCCGACGTGTTTCGCTGTCTCAAGATGTGTTGCTGCCTGGTCACACAGCCATGTTTGCTCCCGAGTGTTTTTCACGTGTCCGGATGGGATCATGCAGCGGTCTTGTCGAGCCAGACCACAACAACGCACTTAAGAAGAATTTGTTGGTTCCCGGTCTATTGTTCAAGCCATCGACGGGCGTGCTTTCTTGTGGACAGTCAACGCTTCTATTGAGCCTGTTGCCCTGCCTGCCGGACTTAAATTGAGAACATTTGAGGAGCAAGTCAGAATTGATGTACGAACAGTTGCAGCGTCTTCAGACGTTCGTCGCCCATTGCCGAACTATTCGGATGACTTGCGACGTATGATCAACAAGTTCGAAAAGAAAGCCATTCGTTGTATTCACAATGTTCACTGTTTACATCTTACAAAACCGTTATTTCAAGTGTCACGAATTTCGGTAGACTAAAGACAAACAGGGACAAGTCGAACGTTTAAGACAAACATATATAATTGCAAAAAGAAACGGCAAACAACACAAAGCCAACAATTTACAGCACGAGTTAATTCTACAAGTTCCCCAATGTCCTCAGCTATCTTAAATTGATAAGTCAAAACATTTACATTGCGTCCATCGACGTGGCCACGTCACCTCGTCGTCGCGGCTTCCGCCAACACGTCGTTGGGCCCGCCGATGCGTCGTAGACTCGACGTCTCTGTATCGGACGTTCGGTCCCCGTTTGGCCTGGTTCGAGGGTCAGGACAGTGGGGTGACAGAGGCGCCTGGATCGCCCGGTCAACTCCGCTAGCCTGCGGATCGTAGCCACAGGGAATCCGGGAAGCGGCGCCGTCAGCCTGTAGCTGGGGCTTCCGGTGGGGCGTTCGCTCAGCTCGCGGCTCGTGGCCGCGGTAGCTGAAGAACAGCTTCCATTGGGTTGGCGCCGTCTCCACGACCCACCCGTCTTGTCCGGCCTCCAGCTCCTTCTGCCCCTCGTCGTCCCAGAGCGTAACTGGGCCCTTCTCTTCTGCTACGTGTCCCTTCTCCACCTTGGCCACGTAGCCGCATGTGCATTTTTTTCAATTCATCTTCTTCTAAACCTTCCGTTCTTTTTATTGCGATAGCAATTATATGGACACTTCAACCGAATTTCTGCCGTCGTCGTCGCCGTTGCCGTGAAGTTCCCTATACATAAAATCTTCGCCGCGCGCCGTATGCCCGAGCGGAAGCGTGCGGGGACGCGCGCTATCACGGAGAGCGAACGCACTCAATCACCCACGCGCAAGCAAGGAAGCGGGAAGCCAGCGCAGGAGGGAGCGCGGGGGAGGGGGGCGCACTTCTACTCTGCCAACAACCGCGCTCGTCGCTCGCTCGCCCGCACCGTCTCTTATCTCCACACGGCTCTGACCTTTATGCGCCGTGCATTCGCCGCTCAGTTTCCGTTGAAGCGATAGACTACTCGTACCTTCCCCCGCTGCGGCGTATGCGCTCGTTGCCAGCGTTTTGACAGTCGTTGTCTGCAGTCATTCAGTGTGATCTATTCATGTTTGTTTGTGCGCGCTCACACCACGCTCGTTCATTCAGTTAGTAATAGTCGGGCCACATTTTCCAACGCACGCTACACATGCAATGCTGCCCGGATCGGCAGTGCAGCACTACAGGTGCAGCACTACAGGTCCTACAGGTGCCTTCGCACGCGCAGCCCACGGGAAGCGCTTCTCATCAACACCACCGTTTCACACGCGCCTTCTCGTGGTCATCGAGTCTCTATTCATGTCGGTCTACTTACGCCGCAGCACACCTGCTTACTTAATCAGCTCATGTTTACTACAATTCATATTGCTACCAAAGCCGCTCACCTTACTTCGTATGACATTGCTGTGTTGCTATCGCATTCATTGCTTGTGTGACTTTTTTTTGATCGGACACTTTCGTATTTTCTCACTTCTTTCTTCATCTCTTCAATAGCCTCCTCGTGCTATATTGCCCTCTTCAAATCTTCTTTTTCTCCCTGCTTCTTTCTTGGCTCATGACATCAAGAAAGCGGAAGAATTAACATGAAAGCTCTTTACGCATACCGTCCCCTACACCAATTACAATTTGCAAATAAACAAAACCATACAATTCCTAAAAAATGTGTCGGCCCTCGTAGAACGACCCAGCGCCCGTGTAACGCGAGGATCAGAAAAATGGATGATAAGGCACCATCGAACAAATAACTTTATGCAAATCCTGACCTACAACGTACCCACGTAATTAAATGAACTGCAGAAGTACGTTAATGAAGATACGGTTCTATCGCGCACGATATTGCGCGATATCTTTGCCTTTGATAAATTTCACCTGACTGTTTGAAATTTGTAAATTTGTTTATGTCCATACCTGTTCAAAATGTACTCATCACATGTATGTTCAATTAATTTCTGTTAAGTTGCACGTGCACATTCTTTAATGTTGCTTAACTTCCTTTTAATTATTGCTCTTATTAATGTTCATTTTTAAAAGTATAACAGTATATATTCTCCTGGCGCTAATGTTATTTACCCAAATTTCAATGCGCTCGTAATGAGTATACCTATGTGTAGATGTATTCATGTCCAGGGAAGTGAATATATACCACGTGTTGCATTAATGAAGCCACTTACGAAAGCCTATTGTTTGTATTACGGATGGGTGCGATAATGCTCTTGCCTGGTGGTGGCCCCCTGGCCTCGTCAAGCTATGTGTTTACAGCTTTCTTGCCAGGGTGGCCTTCAGCGCTGTAATTTGTGCATGTTGTAAATAAACTTCACTTGACTTGAATTGACAATGGAGGCTTGCTGGTACATCTTGCTTAGCGATTTTTTTCTGCTGAAAGATTCTATAATTTTGTTTGCTACTTGGTCGTGATGCAGGCTAACGCGCATGCACCATCTCCAGCTACATTAGTGCACTGTCAAATGCGAGTGCATTGCTGCCTTAATAGCACATGAGTGTTTATGGCGGCACTTGTTAAAATACCTTCGGGTCTGCCAGATGCAGATATACACCTGCAGGAGAAAGGAATCTGACAAAATCACATGCGCATGTAAAAAACATAGTGGCCTGCCTCGTTGGTCAATGTTTTCCTGCTTTTAAGGAACAAGATTTGTTCTTGCCAAGGACATCGAATCCCTTCGGTACCTTGCCACGCCTATCTTCAAATAATTAGAGAGGCCATGAATGTACAACGCCATCGCCTTATTTTTAAGCATGGGAACAATAGTGTTGGGATGAGTACTGGCACATACAACTTTCAAATGTTTAACGGAATCTCCAAAATTGTACCTACTAGCTACTCTGGAGATCTGGATTTCTTATTTTTCGCGATCTGCGCCACGGCAATGAATTCCATCACGTGGACATGGGATCTTGTCAAGCTTGCTGCTATTCATGGCTTGACAATTTCACTTTTCACCAGTTTAGTGCGTGCTGAGCATTACTTCAGGAGTTCCTTCTAGGCATTTATTCCCAGTCATACAGTTTATCGTTTGTGGTCACAGAGTTCGCGCAAGTCTTCTTATTTACAGGTGAAAGTTTGGAGATGCTGTTAAACTACAAGCTGAAGTAGAAAAGTTGAAAGTGTGACATGTGAGACAACAGTCCAACACTATGTTAATAGGAAGAGAGTGGTGCATTATGTTCATGGCTTCTCCTATTTTTTGAAGAATGTCGTGCAAGGCAATCAGCAGGCACACGCCTACGCCCGAGCGCATGCACACCGGGAGCCGCGAGATGGCCGCGCCGAGCAGTTCCAACCAGAGCCCATACCATTAACCTACCCTCACATCCTAGAACACTATCGCCTTTCACGAAGAACACTACCCCCACCTCATAATTCTCTGACGCGAGAGGAGGCCGTAATATGGCGAAAACTCCAAACAAACGCATATCCACATTTGAGTCTTTACCACGCCATGCACCCTGCGCTGTATTCCTATAAATGTCCACACTGTGATCAATATGCAACACTTTACCACTTGGTATGGGCTTGCGCAAACACACCACAGCCAACACCCATAACGCACCCCACCACACGGCAATGGGAGGCAGCGCTGTCCAGCACCGACTCGACGGACCAGCTCAACCTGGTCAACCGAGCGAGAAGGGCAGCTAAGGCCGCTGGACTCCTGGACTGAGGGGACCACCCACTGCAGAGCGGGGGAGCTACCTACGCTGGCGTGCTCTTTTTATTAAAGTTTATTCTCTCTCTCTCTCTCGTGCAAGGTACACAAAGTACCTGTTGTTCTCAGCACGGAATGACTTAGCTCGCACTTTGCAGGTGTTGAGAGGGACATTCAGAGTGAAGGAACTTCACAAAGACGTCGCACAACGAGAATTGCCACCATGTTTGTTACATGCATCTGCTCCGCCATCTATGAGATCCATTTCTCCTGGAGCTGTACTTACATCAGGCAGACTTATGGCGTTTTAATAAGTGCCATAGTAAAGAACAGCACAACATCAAGGCATCAATGTGCTCGCAGTTGGCAGAGCACTGCTGGGCCTGTAAATGCCAACCATGGATCAAGAAGGTGCAGGTCCTGTACAAGCATTCTGACCTGGTGCCAGGAGAAATTATGGGAGCATTCTTAATAAAGAAGAATCAAGCTGAAACATACCGATATACGTTTTCCTAATTGATTTAAATAGGGTTCTGGTGAGATGAACACAGCTCTGTGAAGAAGTGGTTTCTTGCTTCTTCGAATGAATTTTTTCACATCATCTTGAGAGTTCGTTCTTTTTGTTTGAGAACAAACGTTCATCATGAAGTAGCATGACAACTATAAAAGTGGATAGCAACATAAATGACTTCGTCAGTTGATAGTCAGTGTCATGTTCCTGTTGTTGTGTTTTTATCATTCCCTACTTATTGCACAGTTGTTAATTATAAACTAGTACTAACTCTCCGAGTTTACTATTATTCTGAACCTATTTTTTGTATTCAGCTGTCGTCAGTAAACAATTCTTTGGATTGTTGACCCACTCTCCTCATTAATGTTATACCTTCACCGCACAAATAACTAAAATTAAATTTACAATATTAGCTTCTGCGTGGCAAAATTATTATAAAATTGCAAGGAGCACTAGCATTGAAATCTTGCGCATCACATTGACTTATTTGGTAGCTTTTCGCTCTGTATTACGGTATGAAAGCTGCACTTCTCAAGAGCAGCCGCCACAATTAGGTGACCATTTATAGTGACAAGTTAAAAATTAATTATAAGTGAAGTGTGGCATGGCCTCAGACGTGAAAAAAATCTGATGTGATGAATAATTGCATCAAAGTCTAATGAAGCGTAAGCACAGGCAACGCAGTGCACAACGACAAACAAATAGGTGAATAATAAATCAGGAAGGGCACCATCCTGTTTTACAAATCCCTTCTATGGGCATTGTTTTGCATGCGGCTATGCCTTTACTTGCGAAATGAACCAACCACCTGAAGCTACTTTTTTTACTGAAGTGGTAAAAGTACACTAAAGCAAAAAAAAATTATGGCGACGGAATCTTGTCGCCCCCTTAAAAGAGGAATATTTATGACTGGCCAGCCTTATACAGTGCCTGAACCTACATCATACCTGTTGTGAAAAGATGGGTGTGCACTGGCAAATCAGTTCTTATTTTGTACATTGTGCAATTTATTTTCTTTGATAAGCAAGAAACCAGATCCTCTGCTGACATTTATCACGAAACAAAGAAAGTCTTTCTCACATTCTCTATGTATTGTCCTAAATGCTCAATGCAGTTCGTTTGAGTAGCATGGTCACTTCATCGTTTAAGTGTCCACAGCACTGCGCTGACCAATTTGCATATTCCTGGCGTATGGTGTTGGTTTATGACATTACTGTTGTATGACCAATCATGTATGACAACCACAAATAATTTTGGTGATGCAAATGGCACCATGCATCCGATTCGAAACAATGCTGCCCTTTGTGGAGATATTAACTAATTTTACTTTGTCACACTAGGAAATCTAATTATTCAGGTAGAGAAATTGCAGCTTCATTCTATAGCCACTGAGATTTCACATATATTAATAACATTTATCTCTGGGCTATTTCAACTATAACTAAGGTCAGAATGGGAAAGGTGTCACACACAGCACCGACTTTAAACTTGTGTATTGACACCCCTTCTTTATGTTTATTTTTCTGAACGAGAGCATAAAGCAGGCATTCCAGTTTATTCCTTCAGCTCATTTACTCCTCTTTCGGGTTGTAAGAGCACAAGTTGTAAGCCTTACACAGCTTCAAGAGAAAACAGGAAGTGTTCAGTGGGCGTAGAACTACTCTGTAATGGCATAATCAGTTCTTCCAGTGGTCATTAAAGATTTATAAAATGCTCAACAATTGTGTTTTTGGTTGGACAATGGAAATGTAAGCTTAGCAAGTCACGAGTATATGACTGATGTTGACAGCCATGCTAGTTGGAGTGCATAATAGTTGACAAAGAACTGGTTGAAAACATAGGCGCCACTGCTCTCTAACCCACTGAGAGCACCCCTTGCATTTTTTCTCACTTGACTGTGCACTCAATCTTAAGTACAGAAATTTACTATGTATAAAAATGTTCTAATTTTATTTTGCCTTATAAAACTTTTCCCTGCAGAAGCCATCAATCAAAGAAGTTCTTCTTTTTCCTCGATTATATGTTCACATCTACAAATCGCTCAACAAGTGTTCCACGCTGATGCTCTCACAGTTATTTTCATTGAACAAATCCCTGCTTCCATTTGCAAACTTGGCTGGCAAATAGATTTAGTCACCGCCATCAAAATCTTAAATATCCACCAAAAGCATTCTTTCTGGAGTTTTACGCGCCAAAACCAGTTTTGATTATGACGCACGCCGTAGTGGAGGGCTGCGGAATAATTTTGACCACCTGGGATTCTTTAACGTGCACTACAATGCAAACACACGGGCGTTTTTGCATTTCGCCTCCATAGAAATGCGGCCGCCGCGGCCGGGATTCGATCCCACTACCTCTTGTTCAGCAGCGCAACGCCTTAGCTGAGTGAGCCACCCCGGTGGGTCCCACCAAAAGCACATGGTTGAGTGTGTCATAGAAGGAGATACAACAATTTTACATGCGTCAAATTAATTTTTCAATTGAAAGTGACTGTGTGGCTTTTAATTAAGGCGTAAGGTGCGCAACACGGTGCATGCAACCGTCAAAGGCCTCGCTCCTGCTTCCAGAGGTGCAAGCGGTATTAGTGAACTGATCCTGTGAACACGTACGTAAACAATGATACTTTAAACTGGAAGTGTTCTGCCCTAATGCTCCCCCTTTCCTGAACCCTAGGAGGGTAACCATACTTCTGAATTTTGTCGTAAAAAATGCATAAAAGGGAAGACATAAAAATGTGCCTGCTTCATGTCATCATTCAAAATTCAGAATGACAGTAGTTTGTATTTGCTCCCTTATATTCGCGTGGTGTTAAGTTATGTCAGCAGCAAACCAAGCATTAGCTTTTTATAGCCAGCAGAGGCACCCTGCTCATTGTAAGTATAATTTCACTAAGTGAATCTGCAACGTCACTGTATGACTCGTTTTTGTCACGTAGATATATCTGTTGTGAGGCCAGTCAAAAAGTAGTCACTTGTCGCAAAACTAATCAGCCGTTTTTCAAAGCAAAGTTCTAACTTTTCAATTACACTTGCTCCTATGTGTATGTCTCCAGAGAGCATACTTTCGCTTTAACTTTGCCCATCACAGATGTTACAAAAATTACCAAGTCAAGGTGATTGCCAAGAGCATGTCAGAACTTTCATCTATCTGTGACATACTGTCTTTTGAAAGTTTTTGTGGTATTTAGTTACAAGGTGCATCCAGTATACCCACATCTTCGCTTTCTCGTCCGAATTGCATCGCAACGCATTTTGATGCTTTGGAGCGTGCTCCTCTGCACCATGTGGAGTCGTACTGAGCTGGCTTCTTGACACCATTTTGTCCTTGCAGCTGCCTTCCTGAGTTTTATAAAATGGGTGGCTGAAAAATATTGTGGGCAGGAATGAACACCAGGAAATATTGGGAAACCAAGTAAAGACAGTCAAGGAAAAAGGTCATTGCACTAAAAAGAAGCCCTAGCATTTGGTATGTCTAATGTAGTGCATGTTAAATATGTAAATGACTGCCATAGTCAACTGCTACACCAATTTCGACTTTTAGACTTAAGAGAAAAAATAAAACTGGCCATAAGGCCTCAGTCCAGCACCAGTGTGATAACACTTCTACTAAATATATTCTACTAAATAGAATATTGCTCATTGGTGGCACACGTCGTAAACGCATGCCCTCCTCTAGGGGGGAGAGCAGTGGTGGTATGATGTGCATCTCATTTCTGACGCTATCAACAAATATAATTCCTGAAGAGAATTCCACCTCTTTGGTTTATGTAAAACAAAATAAATCAGGCGCCTAAGTAAAGCGAACACACTAAGTGGAGTTAAGAAAAATATAAAGACTACACTCAGCGTACACTTGTGGCCAACAATAACGAAATGTGTGTGATGCTAGAAGAATGAGGGGAGATGACATGAAAAGGAGTTAAACTGCCTTTAAAGCAACCCGTCAAACTTAGGAGACCGAATGCTCTATGCTCTGCTTATGTGCACTTGAAGCTAATTACAATACGAAGTACTGAAATCTGCAGTCATTTGTAGTCATATGTATTTTTTATGTAACCTCCCAAAAAGAAAACAGCGCAAAGCTGTGTGACGAATTCAGATAGGTCACAAACACAGCTTGACACATCCTAGGCACGTGCCCACCTGTGCCCCCCCCCCCGCCCCTCTGGTTATGCCACTGCTGAAGCCATAATTTCAGGATGATATTTGCACCAGGCATGGCAATATGGTCCTCTAGTTCAATGGATATTACTGGGTGTAATTATAAGTAGAGGTAGCAAGGCCTGTGATGGCGAGCTTACCCACATTTAAAGAATAACAAGAAACAGTTTACTGCGGCCTACATCTAAGCTTTCTAAAGGGATGCACTTATTTTCATTTATGAGGTACGCAGTGAGGTCCAATTTTACAGACTCGACTCTTGCTGCAGTTTGAAATCTAGCATTTTACATTCTTGAAGGCATGTAAAAGCTTCAGTTAGACCAACGTTTTTAGTTTGTGTATGACAAACGACTGGTAACATGCAAGGTAACATTTTACTTTGATATTTCATTTCTCCACTAAAATATCAAGGCAGTAAATACATTTCAATCTGCTTTGCAATAGCGAAATACACAGCTTACGCTTGGAACCCACAGAGGAAGGTTGATTTAGCCGTTCATACATATTTCTTAAGTGCAAACTCCTACTAGCAAATGCACAGGCATATCGAAAACAGTAAACGTGGAGACCGAGCCAATAGTAACAATGCATAACTCGCCGCTTGACCAGTCACCCAGTTCATACGCAAAGCGCCAGTTCACATTCGCACCACGCTCGGAAACGGCAACACGAGACGCCAAATCAGACATACATTCACACCAATTTAATACATTAGCAAAAAGGGGTCAGTCTTATTCAGCCCAAAACATGAGTTCCCAATGCGTATTCAGGCAGTTTAAGATAACGCACCAAACTGACCTCACGCAGCGTGCAGTTGTATGCCTGAGGCAAGTTTCTAACTGGCACCATAGAGTAACATACGGATTACAAGAGTGGCCACGCCCGCCTAAAATCGGCCGAGCTACGCAGCTTCATGCCGCCCGCCGCTAGAGGGCAATACAACACTCCTTGTCTCCAAGGGAACGCGCATACAAGTTATCTACTGTAGTAATTTTTCTAGTGCACTATACGTCTACTTGTCTATGTGGCTGTAGACGTAGACGTTAGCAACGGGATCAGCCGGCCGTGAGCGGTGGATGATAAGACTAGCATATAGAATAAAGCATATGCATTACTACAAAATATCGGCCATGGTGTGATCAGGCAAGGCGACGCTACAAAAGATGTGCGATAACGTCTGCGTGGTCTTTGCTGGGTTCGTCTGCCAGAACGTCTGTCTGCTTGGCTGCTGCTTGGTAAGAAGGCCTTCATTACGTTTTTTTTCTTCATTATTTTGCAAATTGCTTATGAATTTGTGACTTCAGCCCAAAGTTGACATTTGTCGCATTGTGCTGTTCGGCGCAGAGAGCTTTTTTGTGTTCTTTCCTTCGCGCATGATGTTCGTGGATTGCTTCACATTATGTAAGAAACAGCAATTTTGAATGCTGCGCAGCACGTTTGCGAGAAAATAGTTTCTTGGCGCGAGAAAGTGAGTCGGCACACGCCGGTATACGTAGTCTGAATTCAATGCACGTGTGTGCAATTGTGTGAAAGAATGCAGTTATGCTTAGGATCGTTATTCGTGGCGAGCGTCTTTGTTACGAGCGCAATAAGAGAGAACTTGGGAATTGAGAAGAATGTTTGTAAGCTGTGGCTACGACGTATTCTGAATAAACACTCCTGCCTCTATAGCGCATGCATGGCACCGAAGGTTGCTTTTTTTTTAGCTGCGACAATTGCACGTGACGCTTTTCGCGAAAGGGCAATCTGAAGTGCATAGGTGAAAATTTGTGGGAAGGTGGGAGAGAGGACATAATTAATACGTCTTTTTTCAGGTCATGCCGTCCGTAGTCAAGTACTACGGGAATTACTGCTGTGTTGCGTGGTGCAGTAACAACGGCAGGACAGGGAGAGAGCGTGGGTGGCTGACAACTGCAGTGAGCAGCCTTCATTCCTTGTTTGCTATGCAGCCCGAAACTACCACTTAATAAGAAAGGCTAGGCTTCAAAGCACGAGCGTTGTTTTCCTCTTTAATGCTAATTCTGTCTTCTGCAGTTTTACTGTTCTGTGGGGTTTTTCATACTATCGCCTGTTTATTCCTTTTGTGAAATTTATTCTCAACATATGGCACCTGTATTGTCATGGCTTGCACTTTGCAGTGGAACCATTTTTCTGTGCTTGCGTTCATCAAACGTTGCGAAAAAAAAGTGTGCATGTGCTTACTGAGAATATGACTTGAAAATAAAATGATTCGTCTCTTCCAACACTTGTCATGTTTATTTAACACGTCTGCATAAACACACAGTGGCATCGTGTGCTTGCTGCTCTGGCGGTACAGCTTACACGAAGCTACTCGATACATGCAAGCAACGTGTCAAAAATCGAAATATAGCCTTTGAGACCAGCACTCACACGGAAGCAATCTTGGAGGCCGTGTAATGTTTCTAATCACCAGAAGATAGCCCACGAGATGTGTTTTTCTGCGGTCCGAATCTCTGAGTCTGTGTAGATTCCACACACCCGCTAGGTGCGCTGCGAACCAAAATTTGCCGCAGGGGCCTATGGAAGTGTCCTCTCTTATCCTTGTATGTTACTCTATGCGGGCACTAGCGCTGCACGTTACTTCACTGGCCACAGATTAGCCATGGGAGAAACACACTATCAAGCGCGTGCCTTATTATAATGAAACCATGCCGCCAACAAGTGGACGACTTTTGTTACGTAACTCCTTAGTTAAAGAGCGCTCCGACCACAGTAGGCTGCCAAACTGAACAAATTCAAATATTCAAATACATAAAATACACGCTAAGCACGCTAAGCCAACTCATGGAGTCATGGGCTGGTGAAGAAACCTTTTCATGCGATGCAGCGCCTCACTTTTTATTGAACACACCATGCTTTACTCAGTGTTTGCGAATTTCAACGCTCTTATGGGTAGCGGCAAGTGATAAAATCCTCTGCAGTCATCGCAACGACTGGCTTTTTCGACGGACATCGAATGACGCAGCACGCATACCCAGTCCGATGGCGATCGCGGCGGCTAAACTTCGCGATCACCGCCTGGCGATAGCATGTCATATACGCAGAATGTGCCTAAAAAGTTAGAAGTCACTTACCTTGGAGGGTTCCTTGTTCAATCCAAAGAACTATGAACGACTGTCCTCTTTCCTCGGCGGCGAAACGTGGCTGACACGAGATTTTTCTTGGATGACCTTGGCGCCTACCGCCTGCCTGTTGCACGGATCGTCTTTCGCCGGCTCTGTGCTGTTCCGCGAGGTTGTGCGGGCGCGCGGTGGGTCAACTCCGAAACAAAACGTAGTGCGCTGATTTCCGCACCAGCTTGCGATCTGGATGCCTGTTCTCTTACAAGAAAATCAATGCGCTCTTTGCTTTGGGTGCATGATTGATACATCGCCATGTTCCGGACCAGACTTGTGCAGTTTAAGCAGCGTATATGCTACGTTTGGCTCTCTGTTGCCGCAAGAGTGAAAGGGGCATTCTACACTCTCTCAGAAGGGTAGAGTAGAAATAACGTTTCACTCTCTCGCTGCGGATAGAGTGAACAATGCATTTCACGTCACCCGAAATCTTGCGAGAGTAAAACAGTACCTTGAAAAGTAAATCGGCCCATTCACTTCTGCGATACTCTCCCTAGTTTTTAGAGTGTTAAAGTCTATTAGGTATAGCTAAATGGACTCCCGAGGACTCACGACAGGAATGTTATGACATGCGTGTCATGAAACAGCCACGTACGTCTTGGTGCTCTCATGGTCATTTCATTAACATGGTAGGCTCCCCGCACACTGCTTCGCATAAAATTGATTCCCACAAGGCGTGGTATCTGCCAGCTTTTTCTTATCTAATTGGCTGACAAGAGGCGAGGAGCACCGGGAAATGGAGAGGGTGTCAGTGGCGCTGCGCCAGCGCGGTGAAAGTTGATAGCCGGAGGAGGAGGGTGTCCGGCGTCTGTGATTGGTCCGCTTCACCTTGCTTATAAGCAAGGGGAAGCGGACTAGCCACCGCAAGCTATAGCTTGCGGTGGCTAGTCAAAAATCACGGCGGCATACGCCGGAAGGTAAAAAATGCCGCTAAAGCGTATCCTCGGTGAACTAGCGTTGGCAGAGCGACGTCGTATGCGTGCCAAAAAGGCTCGAGAAGGTTATGCTGTACCCGATGCGTGCAAGGCTATGGTGGGGCGCTGCTTTGCACTAGGTCACGGAATCAAATCCCGGCCACGGCGGCTGCATTTTCATGGGGATGAAATGCAAAAACGCCCATGTACGGTGCATTAGGGGCACGTTAAAGATCGCCTTGTAGTTACACTTAATCCCGAGTCCCCCACTACGGCCTGCTTCATAATCAAATTGTGGTTTGGGAATGTAAAACCCCAGATTTCCTTCATTCAACGTTACGATGCGACGCAAACATTTTAACAGTGGAACAGTTTATGGCCGAGGTTGAACCATGCCGAGCGTTGATCAGTTTTGCGAAGCGCGCGTCACCCACCGGTAGTCGGAGAATGTGAGGATGAGAGAGGCACAGAGCATTCCGACGTTCGGCGGCGAGTATGGCGAGGACGAACAAGCAACTGTCTCCGGAAGGAGAAGCGGTGCGACAAGGAAGACGACGGGAAGTTGCTCGAGCATGACTCCAACGACGACGTGCCGACCCTGAGTTCCCAGCAAGGGAAGCCGAGGCTATGCGACGGCGAAAATCCGAAGACCCCGAGTTTCGAGTGAGGGAAGCAGCGTCGCGGCAACGGTACGAAGAGACTCATCGGGAAGTAAAAGCCAAGTTGAGGCCACCAGATCCGCTGCTTCATCGGTCTTCGCGACATTAAGACAGTGAAGCAGCGCTGGTGTTTTTGTTATATGTAAACAAATTCGTGCTCCTCAGCAGCCTCGAGTAGCCAGTGCCAGAGTGATCTACAGGCAGCCATCTTCTGTTCATTTCGGAACGGGGAAGTCTACGGCAATTGAGAAAAACGTCTAGCTTTGTTCGGCATATTATTGCACCTTTAACCCGAAAACATCACTTTGACGCAAAACGTTTTCGCGGTTTTGTGAAGTAGCGTGACAGACAGGCGAAGTGGGCGCCGCCCAAAAACATCTGACCAATGGCATAAGGTTATTGGCAAATGAAACGTCGACTGAGAAATAGTTATTTTTTAATCGGCCAAATCGAGCATAATCAGCGTGTGCAGATCAAATCACAGGGGAAGTTTCGCGCTTTTGTGACGTCACGCGACTGACAGGTTAAGCGGGCTGGCCCGAAAACTTTCTCACCAATCATGCAGGGGCTGATTGCAGAATTCGAAGACAAACAGTTTGGAAAAACTTTACGTTACAGCCCCCAAGGACTACTAAATCTGGCTATTCACACACATCGTTGACTGCACTCTAACTTTTGCGACTCTTGCGTGGTTAGCCCAGATTTTTTTTTTTTTGCATTTACGGGTTGCAAGCACGCTGCTTTTAATGTCAGATAATCCTTGAAACCTGACAAGGCTAGCGGACCTGCCATTCTGGTTTTACAGCGAAAGCTGTATGTGGCTAGGCGAAACGATAAACCGTTCGCCACATGTTTCGATAAACGTCTGGCTGCGCCGTCAGTTACGTCGTTCTCTACGTCGTTCTCTACGTCGCACTCAAGCGCGCGTGCCATTGGCAGCGCCGTTAGTGACGTTGTTCTCTGCGTCGTAACTGCTCTGCCAGCAACGCCGCTTCCTCGGCTAGCCGTTGCCGCGTGCGTTTGATATCTCGAGAGTTAGGTCGGCGTCGTGGTTAGCAGCAACCGCCCGCCATTGGCGCTTGTGTTCCACTTCACAATTTCAACGTGGACGTTTCATCGCAGCTGAAGCCAAAGTGCCGCTCGAGAAACTCCCGCCGAAAGCGGGCGGTGGCCCCGGCGAACGCGTTCCCGCCAATGCCACGTTGACTCTGCTCTGCCAACGCCTCCTAAATCTTCAAGGCCTGCGTCCAAAAATTTGACGTCACGTCCTGCCGGCAATCGCCGCCGCGTCCCCGAACCGCCGTGGAAGTAGAGCGGGTAGTGCCAACGCCGGAGTTGGTAGTGCTTTGTCGGGGGCTGCGATGTAAGCATAGCTGTCGCGGTCAACGCAATCGTTTGCCATCGCGGTTTGTGCGCGTTTTATTCGTGTTATGCTGCAATGCCTAATAAGTGCTGTGTACCGGGCTGCTCCGGCAACTATAGTGCCGAGAAGAAAGTTCAGGTGTTTTCGTTTCCAAAGGACGACGACACGTTAAAGAAGTGATTGCGTGCCATTCCGAGGAAATATTTCGGGCCAACTTCATATACCAAGGTAAGAATACCTTTCAAGTGCATTCTTTAGTTTGCATTTTTCTCGAAGTGCTGTTTCGGTTTTCTCAGACTGTCAAACGTCGCGCGTGCGAATGACATACAGGTGTCGTCGGTATGTTGGCACAAAGAAAAACTTTTTTTGTTAACCCGGTGCATCACGTCGACTAATTGCTGCTTGGTTGCGGCAGCGCCTGTTCATTTCTCTGTATGTATGCGTAAATATGTAGGAGGATCAGCAACGCACTTAACTGTTGACGCCGTAGGTGTTTAGCCCGCGCTGGCACCGAACGCGCGCGGCGTTAGTGACTGTTGCCGGTGCCTCTAGGGGCGTCTCGGAGGTTTTAGAAGAGATCAGAACGGGACACTGGTCGAGCAGCGTCGGAAGTCTTTGCCACCTTCTCGCCTCACAACGTTTCTATATAAACAAGTTTCTGTTTGTAGACGTGTGCTTACTCGTGCTTAAGCAACTTCTTCACGTGCAACGCATGGACGCTATATCTGCAATATTGGTGCACCGGTGGTGATTCGAACACGCAACCTTCCGATAATTTCGCATAACTGTATTAATCAGCGCATGCTCATGTGTAAGCGGTCAAATGCAAAAGTCTTGATGGAAGACTGAGCGCCGAAGACTGCGGAAGCTAGCCCTAGGGAAAAAAATTCAGCATGCTAATAAGGCGGTTGAATAGCTTTAAGTTTTGCTATAGATGTATTTCCGGTGCCTACCCATATGTGTGCAAAGGAAGGGAAGCGCAGTCGAGGAAGGCACAAAACTAGGTGGGGTGATGAAGTTAGGAAATTTGGAGGCGCAAGTTGGAATCAGCTAGCGCAAGGCAGGGGTAATCGGTGATCGCAGGGAAAGGCCTTCGTCCTGCAGTGGACATAAATATAGGTTGATGATGCTGATAATCTGTGTTCAGATTTACTGTTCTTTGCCCTAAACGAATCAGTTTTTTTTGCTTGTTTTGGTAGACAAACAATATTTTGGGTATTAAGTTATAGTGTTTACGTATATATTATAGAACAGTTAGGAAGGAAATGCGGGAAATCCATAACGTTTGTGAGGCATTTTTTTTTGCTGCGATAGTCCACGGCTCATGAGTAATTTTTTCTGATATTGGCTGCTCAGTCATTCACATGGATATCTTGCATTATGCCGGTCTGTGCCGTTCACTTCGACCCATTATGCTCGGAACTAACGACATCGTATACCGACTGGGAGACGGGAAAAGTGGTAGAAGTACACCGGAAAAGTGGTAGAAGTGCCATTGCCCGTGCCACGTCTGCGCCCTGGGACTGTGCCTAGCGTGTTCCCCAGGTGTCCTTCATACCTCTCAAAGGAAAAACAGAGCTCGAGAGAAGCGCCAGACATCAAGCGATCCCGGCAGGATGCCTCAGAACTTGCTCGTGCTATCCAAGAGACTGTTGCATCGTATGAAGCGGAGGAAGAAAGGCAGCGCTTTTCAACACACCAAGAAATGAAAGCATGCCTTGAAGCAGCATCAGTGCCAGATGTGTTGACTGTCGTACATACAGAGAGGTGCACAATGTTCCTGTACATTGTAAACGAGAGTGAACCGTGTTTGAAGGCCTCCCTAACAGTGTTTGACAGCCTCAAACGTAGTGCCTGCTATCAAGGAGTTCCAGTCAAAAGGCTGAGTGAAGGTGTTGTTCCAGACACAGTAAACGATGCAAGATCCTTGTTTAAAGTTTTGGACAGTCTGTTTATGTTGTCATGTGAGGAAGAAAACTGCCACATGGCCGCATATGCACCGAGCACTGCGGCTCGCGAGCAAGCTGTGGTAGATGCAATCAGTGTTCTCCTTGACACGCTTGAAGGCAACATGCATGCAGAAAAGAAAGAGACTGAAGTTTTTGAAGGAACAGCTGCTAACACTTGCTAAAGGGCGTGTCGAGTACAGTTCTCAACTAATGGTACTCTCACGTATCAGCACATGTGTATAAGCTCTTAAGAAAGGTAAGCGGACTGACTTTGCCTCACCCGAGCACAATACGAAATGTGTGCTCATCATACCAGCTAGCCCCACAGGGAGCAGTTTTCTACAATATGTCGCACACAGATTTAAGCAGCTGCAGCCTCATGAGACTTGTGTTACGTTGATGTTAGATGAGAATCACATCAAGCCTTTCCTTGACTATAAAAGTGGGAGCATATGTGGTGCTGCTGCAAATTCCAGTGACGCAGCAACATCAGCTCACGCTTTTATGATTCAAAGCCTCCTGACATCATTTCGAGAGGTGGCCTATATTCTTCCAGTGAAAACATTGACTGGTGGTGATCTCCATATCATACTGAAGAAGGTTATTTTGCATCTGGAAGAAATTGGGTTTAAGGTTGTGGCAGTTGTCTGCGACAATATTTCGTTGAACAGAAAAGCAATGATGATGTTTAGTGAACCACGCAAACTTCGAATTCTGTATCCCCACCCTGCGGACCCATCGCGGCCACTCTTTTATGTTCTGGACGCAGTGCACTTACTGAAATGTATAAGGAATGACTGGATTAACCAAAAAAATGCAGGCACCAACTTCTACTACCCACACTTTGACCTCTCTAAGAATAGCGTACATCCAGACAGCATTAGGAGTGCCTCATTGAAGTATTTGCGAGGGGTATAAAGACTAGAATCATCCCACCTTTTGAAGTTTGGGTATGGGTTAACATCCAAGGCACTAAATCCCAGCAAGATGGAGCGTCAGAATGGTAAACTTGCATTGCAGGTATTTAGCCCACATGTTGCTGAAGCCCTTGTAGCCCACCGTGAGACAAATTCCCTCTATCATGCGGGAGAAACATCAGACTTTCTTAAAATCATCATACGCTGGTGGAGCACCGTAAATGTGAAGACACCGGACAAGGGCGTACACCATCGTGATGTCTTTGAGAAGCCAATATCATGCTTGACAGATGACCCTAAGTGTGCGTTCCCAGATTCCTTCATCACGTGGCTTGATGTATGGGAGTTCTACAGACATGATACTGATGGCCTCACTAAAGAGACACTGAATGCGCTGAGGTTGTCTGCACACTCTCTTTTAGAGCTTTCAAAGTACTCATCAGAGAACTAAGCCACAAGTATGTACTGCTTGGAAAGATACAAACAGACTGCCTAGAAAGCCGCTTTGGCCAGTACCGTCAGATGGCAGGAGGAAACTACCACATATCAATTAGGCAAATTTACGAGACAGAAGGGAGGATTCCTTTACAGAACACTCTGCCAGTAATGAGTTCGGAGGACCTGAAAGGCATCGAAGACACAAGCCCTGTCAGTGGCACTTACAACAACTTTTGCATCACTGTCAGAGATGCCGACCTTGCAGCACTAAGTGCACATATGCCTGTCATAGCATACGTTGGTGTTTCTTGCGCCCATGCAGCAATGAAGGTGCTTAAATGTGAAAGCTACCAAGAAAGCGTAGTTGTCGATAAAGAGGAGGCTGAGCTGGAAACCAACCCACATTCCTTAATTACTCGATTGGACAGAGATGGCTTGAAACTGCCGTCCCCGTTTGTTGTTACCGTGGTAATGCATACTGAAGTTGTCATCAAAAAGCTCACAGAGGAAAACCACTTTCTGAATTTTTACAGGCACAGAAGGAAAAGAAACTTATTAGGCCGCTCACTTTACAGTCCCTGCCCCAGTTTCAAGAACTGACAGAATGTGCAAATGGCCACACATGTGAGCTCCTAGTTGCACTAATTGCAAATCGCTTGCTGGTTGTGCGATGTTCGTTGCTGAAAACACGAGCCAACTGACATCCACAAATGCAAGGGGCTTTTATTCGTCGTTGACAAAGCCCACGTGAACACGCCTCACCACAAAAACGCACTGAACATGGCAGCGTACAAGCTCAGCGCAACTACAGTAGCGCAACATATATACCAACGGTGCCAGGGCGCCGTGCGCGCGGCCGGAGAGCCATCTGCCTCCGTGTCGTGACGCAGCCGGCGTCATGGCATGTGACGCGCAGGCCTGGAAATTTAGGAGGCGTTTTCTCTGCCCGCAACGCCGCCTCCTAGGCTCGCCGTTCTCGCATGCGTTCTATATCTCGAGTTAACTCGGCATCGTGGTAAGCAGCATCCGCCCGCCGTTGGCACTGGCGTTCCACTCGAAACACAAACATGTAGCCAATAATTCAGAAACGCTTCAATACAGCGTCGGGAGTAGCCCACTGCTAAACACCGGGCCCGCACGTTTCAGCTTCGCTGGTTAACCATCTGTACGGAGTGCTTGGGCGGTGTTTTTTCGTAGAACCTATTTGTGATCTATTCTTTGAGCCAGGCGCACCTGTTTTATTTATTGACCTGTAAAATGCAGCCATGGCAACGCAGTGGGGTCTTGAAATTCGAAACACCTTTATGATGTCCATTAATAGAACGCAGTAAACAGGCTCGAATATACCTTTCTATTCCTGATTCGGGATACAGCCTTAAGTATCCTCACTGGGCTGTCTTTACCTTTATGCGCACCTTGACAGTTTACTTCAGACTTCCAGTTACTTGACTGTAATATCTTCAAGTGCTAAAATATTTGGAGTTGCATGCCTTTGCGTGTGCACACGTGTTTCTCATTCTACGCTTATAAAATGACATCAAGCAGATAACTTGTGATGCGTTGTTCGTGCATCTTTGCTAGAGCCTGTACTCAGTCGTTTCAGGTGACAATTCAGATACGACGCTCCGAACTCCTAATACCGCAGCATTCAAAGACATGCTCAATAATCGGAAGTTGAAGCAAGTTGAAGCTATTTCTTCTTCTCTTTTTTCTACTTTGAGTGTCTCTTTTGTGAAGTAGTGTGGTAAATTACTGGATTTGGCCATTGTATGAGTGATAAATATACACTGGACGGCGTACATAACGGCTGCTAGCGAAGTATAAGCAGCGAAGATGGCTATGACACAGTATAACTACAGAAGGAAAACATAGTTCTAAATTTTTATGAGGTTCGGTGCAGGAACCTCGACATAGACATAACCTTGCTTGGTAAATGTTTCTGCTTTTATGCCGCGACAGGTGGGCCATGTGGTGGCGCTGCTTCCTGCATGCGTTCGAGTCATTGTAGTATTGAAATAATTTTTTTAGCTGCTAAATACTGCAAGCCTTGCCCGGCCCTGACAGGAGGGGCATAGATACAAGAACACCACGAGTAAACTGTTGCACAAAATTGCAGTGGTACAGCAACATTAGCAATAAAGGAAACACAACGTGACCTAACTTAATATTGTGATCAAGCATTCACATATTCAATTGTTTAATTGAACATCACGAAACTATTATTCTGATGTGATGAATGCAGGATAAAACATGATGTTTGCATTGGAAGTTCGATAATAAGACTCCAGCGTACCACCCGTAGTTTGTACATTTTACATTGTGGTGTATTCCTATGCCAGTAGTCATCTTTTAGGAGCCACCCACTCTCTGCCCCTGTGATGATAATGCAGACCTCATTCTGAAAGTGTTTTCGGAAATATGGGCTGAACTCAGTCTTACAGTAAGCATATTTAAATCATTTTTCTCTTTCAAGAAATAAATTGGCACAAATTATTAGTCATTTCATTACTGAGCGGCTGCAGCTCACTGGTATTTTTAAGTTGGTACATATACATATAATATAAAACCTCTTTTTCATCTTAGATACAATAAATTCCCTCTATGTTTTTTTTCTTTTCAAGAGAAATGGTGATGTTTTGTTTGTTTATCCTGAAATTATTATAATAAATTTTACAATTTATGTATTGTGCATCTCTTTCTTGCATAAAATATGCATTATGATGGTATTCGTCATATTCCGGCGCTTAGCTGAGGTTGATGCCACTGTAAGTTAGCGTTGACTTAAGAACTCTCATTACTATAACTTCATAGTAGTACAATAATAACAATCAGTCCTTATTTACACTCAGGCAGACTCCTACTACAACTGTACTCAGATGGCCCTGAATACGTCCCGGAACCTAGTTTTGAGCTGGTTTCCCGTATTTTGTTTGGACAGGCAAATTTGTGTTGATCTGCTGAGGACATTTTTGGATGACGTGAGGTTGATGAAAACTGTTGTTTCAATGCCCAGTAGGCTTTTTAAAGATTTATTTGCGTTGCCTTTTTAGGAACACAAAGTATCTTTCTGAGCAACGCATGTCACTGCTTCTGCGGTAGCCGTCGCGGCCAGCATCAATTCGTTGTTCCCCAACTTCCTAAATATTCCAGCGGCAGCACAGAGGTGAAATTCAAGCCCTCGCCATGAAAACTAAGGGTAACAGCCTTCGGGCGTGAACCTGCGGAAAGTCGATGCTCCGAAGGTCTTATATCGATGCGAGCGCTTACCACGAGGGATTCGGTGACCACACCTGCTGAATTTCGGGACCGACATCATAATATCCATCCCTGGTTTATTCACGACACCCAGCTTAAACATAACAACCTCCACCTGCACGGCGGTATGCTTACCAAGTTTTTTCAGGCGAAGCTTGTATTACCTCACAAGTGATGGTGGTGGTGTCACACTAAAACCCTATCGAAAACCGGTCGAAAGGTATATGCCAAAATTGGCATGGAAGGGTGCGAATGTATGACTAACATGACTGATAGGACATGACATCGATAACATCACACGCTCGTCATTTACGTCACAATTAACGATAATAAAATCATGTGTGGCGCATAGGCGCATTGGATATGCGGCTATGAGTCACTGACACGAAAGAAAGAAGGAAGGAAGGAAAGAAAGAAAGGAAGGAAGGAAGAAAAATCACGTGTGGCGCATACCCGCATTGGATGGGGGGCATGAGCCAGGGATATGCACGGGTATGAGCCACGCACTAGAAACAAAGAAGGAAGGAAAGAAAGAAAGGATGGAAGGGAAAAGGAGCAGGTGCGGGGAAAGCTTCGCCAGCGCCGGCTCACGCTGCGCGCGCGACAAATCAGGGTTGTTTGGTGTGTCGCGGGGAGGGAACAAAAAATAGGAGGACGCTTAAGCTTGTCTTCAAGAGTGGAACGCGATAGTGTTATCTGGCTGGCCCCTTTCGCATCGCATTTTTTTATAAGTAGGCTTCACTGCAACACGAACCTGAAAAAGCCAGCTTACAGAGACCAAGCACACACCGATCCCCTTAACATCGGCTTCACGTTTAAACAGAAATGCATTCCTTGGAAGGCGTTTTTCGAGGGGCAATATAAGTCGTCTTAAATTAAAATGTGAAGGCCCTATAGGGCCTTTTTTATTATTATATTAATAATAAAAAAGCGACTGGCGCGCGTCCCAATTTGACCAGCCGAAGATGCGACCGCCATGTGGATAGGATTGTCGCAACTAACCTACCCGAGCGCGCCGCTGTTGGCATGGTATAAATGCTGGAAAAGGGGTTGTGTTTGAGTTTCCTCGTAACACAATAATGTTTTCTCGTACATTCAAATTGCAATCCGACGCCACCATGTCTGTAGGTTGTGGTTAAGTCGTACTATATCATTTTCTGGCGGATTTTACGGTGATAAATTCAATGTTTTTTTTTTTTCTTAACACTTTGCGCCACGTGTAGGGCCTGCGCAGTCGGGGTGGTTCGGTATGATTTTCTCCGCCGCAGACGCCGGCGCATACGCCGACGCCGAATTTTCTGCGACACAGGGCCCTTAACGCTCTCGCGTTAAAAGGAAAGAGGGTTGGCACGTGCTCATCCGGGCTTCCCTCGCCTCAGATCAGTTTCGGCGGCCGGATAGGAATGCCGCGCGTGGTGCGTTTATACCGACGAGCTGGATGTGTTTGAACAACGGCGCCGCGAACTCCCTCGCGAAAGGCCTCGTCATCAACGTGCCGATTCTAGCGTGAAGCCTCCCGAAGCCCAAGCGAAATGTCAGTGAAAAGCCGCGGACCCTGAGTGGCGGGAGCGCGATGTTCAGGCGAAGAGTCGCGGAACGCCGGCGACAGCGTCGTCTTGCCACAGGCTTCGCTTACGCCCATTTTCTCAACCAGTTTCTCAACAAGTTGCAAGGGGTCCCCAATGCGTTCTTCCCCAACTTCCCAAATATTCCAGCTGCTTCTGGAAAGCATCTGAAGTTTCTGGAGACAGTGCTCGAAGCGCACTGTTCTGATAACATCACACAAATTCCAGAAAGTAACACCCTGACACCGACACAGTGTGGACATTCTAGACCGTTTTTCGTTACATCAGCCTGTAACAAGGAGATCGTAGTTGCACCAGAATACCTAACCCAGATTTCTCCAGTTGTGACAAAGTCTTATAGCTTTTGCATACGCAACAACGTACATGTGAGAAGAACTGCAGCACTAACATTTCCAAGACTCCCCGAGCGTATACGTTCTCGCAATGTTGGTTTCCGCAGCGTCATGATCATCTCAACGTCCGTAATGCTGGATGCACAGCCATGCAATCTATAGCACGTGCCCTTTACGAATAAAGAGGCGTTCGGAGATAGTTACAGCGTTTGAACTTTCATTTCGTATTACTAAAATATCGGGCGACCCCAGTTCTAACGTCTTTTTTACGACAACCTGCCACTGATACACCGTGATAAAACCTGCATCAGAGGCAAAATGCTGTACGGGCGGAATTAGGAAGCGCTTCCACAAGAAGCGTCAGGCGCAGTACCTTAGGAAACATTAGAAACGCTGTCATCGCATTGTCCGACAAACTAAAGACATCGCAAACTACGTGCCAAATGCACACCTTTTTGTGAATACCTTTATTGATAGCATAGTGCTCACCAGCGTTAGCTTCTGCTGACACAGCATGGAACTTTTCTCCAATATTCCTTACAAGGCGGCATTTTATGTACCGGTGTCGGGAATATTATTACAATATTTTGGGTTAATTTAAACGTATGGTCGTCATTTACGTACAACAAACATCACTCTCTCTTGCGGGTGACATAAACGCATATTGTCCAGCCTTAATTATATCCATCTTAATTAACTGGGCCTTAATTAATTCACCTTCATTACGAACAACATTGAGTGCCCTAATTAACAAAGTCTTATTAACTGTGCCTTAATTACCTTTGCCTTAATTCACTCTACCTTAATCGACTATGCCTTAACTTTTCCTTATTGACGTCATCAACTGCCTCGGTTGGCTCACTTGGGCTCCCTTGACCTTTTGGACCATTGTGTGGCCACGAGAACGCCACCTACGCCGCATTTTCCGCCTCATGAGCCATGTAATGCGTCCGCTATAATATGAATTTTTACTAATCAGCTGTTGCGGATTAGTACAAATTAATATTGTTGCAGCGTATGCGGCCAGGGCTGTTGTGCCCCTGGACTAAGTAGTTCAACAGAGCACTCCGGAGGAGCGCAGCAGCATTTTCACAGCTCAGTAAAGTTTTTCAATGAATCTGCTGAATGCGAGACTATGCAAACATTAAAAAGGGCATCGGTAAAAACACTTGTCGCGTTCGTAAGTGGCGAAGTCTGAATACTCGAGTGCCTTCACCATCGCAGAGCAGCACCCACCTGCAGTGCTCCCGCCCTCTGGCAACAAACCAAGGCACGGGGCGCCCGCGATATTCGGCACCTACGGATAGTTCAACAATTGAACCTAGTCTAGCAACGTTGGTACATATTGTCCAGTCTCGTTTCCTCCAATATCCGACAGGTCATGTCATAAATCTGATAACATTGGGTCGGTTTAAGTATTGTTTGGGCAGTGTTGTTAACATCGTTTGATACATAGTGACTGCCCGTGTTCGGCATGTTTTTGACAGGCCTTACGTTGTCGTCTTTATTATTGCCCTCATGAGATCAAAGTCTAAACTGTAGTCTACCAAACGGGCGATAAAATAGCCTGACGTGGATTGCGTGTGCGAACAGTGTAATAGTCATTGTGTTATGTCGTCCCATTAGTTAAAGCATGTCCTAAGTCATAACATCTATGGCACATGATTAATGTCACGCTCTCACGCAGTGATCAACATGTATTGTGGTTCTTGAGTATCATTTCAGTGAACAGTAGTATAATCCAACGCATCCTTCCTTCTGCCTCCACCCCTATCTATCCCCTTGCATCGTTTCTTTTTAAGCGCTGCATTGTGGGCTGTGGAGGACACAACCATCGTGACCTTCACTTCTAAGCAGAACCGCGAATCGCAACCACTGCATTTCTCCCCTTTTCTTCCCTCTCTTGTCGCTAGAAGAACGCCATGGCACCACGTTGCAAAGAACAGGCTGAATCTTCGCCGTCCTCTTCTGCAGGTTTTGCTTGCAAGCATAGCGTCTATACCATTGCGTGATCGGACCAATTACAAGCTTGCCACAATCCAGCATTCGCCAAATGTTTGGGTAGACTTAGGTATAAAAGGAAGCGCTTGCTTGTAGTTGTCCTTTCGCCTATCGTAGCGGTAAAGGTATAAGGAGTCGTAGAACTGTGTGGCAGAGGCCATGTCGTTTCTTTATTGCGCTTCGTCCATGAGTATGCTTTCTACCTTTTATAGCGCTTTGTCGTAAATACATTTGTGTGTGTTTTACCCAACACTCCTCTCTCTTGTATTCATTCGTCGACGCACTGCAGGTCCGCAAGCATGACGAACGTGTGCTTTACAGTACAGTACATCTATTTTACAGTTTACAGTATATATCTTTATGCGCCCATGTATTTTCAAGAGGTCATCAACGCCTTTAAACTACATACCTGCGACAAAATCTTACATGGATGCAACGCTGAGGTACTCGTTAATAATGTTTTAACAAACAAAAACTAGAATAACGTCGTTGTCCTGAACTCAATCATGGGCGTCTTGCTTATTGGTGCACGAAAAATGTTTTCAACAATACTTTGTGATAATAATGCTACTTACACTCTATCTCGAACGCGAACTTTCATAGTATAGATACAATGTTTAAAGTTCAGTTCCCTACAGTAATAATTTATGCATGTTATTATGTCATACGAGTAACTGTCTTGAAAGACCCACGTGATTTCATCTGTGTTTAGAACCTGAAAAACAGGAATAAAATAATTATTATGTAAGCTTGCAAAAAGTTGAAAAACATAGAAAACCATCTTTCACAATTTTTTTTTACCTCACGGACAACGCATGTTTGTCCATTATTTTTAATGTGGCGCCAATGGCCCGCAATGTGCACCCTGGCTGGGTTCAACGCGAATCTCATTTTACAACGTTCGGCGTTATGGGCTCAATCAAATAGCCGTTTTTGGTGTCGATGCCCGCCTATGTCCGTAGCAGCTATTATCTATAGCAGGAAAAAATGTCTGACGATTACGATACTACCTCGTGCAGAATTTGAGCGCAGCTGTATGCGTGTTTTCATTTCGCGATATATTCAGCCAAAGAAGTTCAGACCGACATCACCGCACCGACTGGCGGTGGGCCAGTGCCGTGAGCACCTTCGCAGAGGGAGGGTTAGTATGGGAACCCTGGCATGATGAGCGGCATCGGATCCCGTTGTGGAAGACGACGAAGGCACGAGCAGTGGCACGAGCACGTTCGCGCCTGGTATGAAAGAGGATGACGACGAACGGGCGCGAGCAATGGGACGTGGTCACGCGGTTACGCCGATAGACGCTCAACCCAGGAGCTCAACCAAAGCCAATGAATAGAACTATCGATAACATTGAGAAACGTCTGATACGTGCAGGCGAGTCGGGCGTCGAAGGATAACGTTTAATATTTGTTAGCCTGTGAAAAGCAGTGACCGAAGAAATGTAAGGGAGTACACGTTGACCAAAGAAAGATAAAGAAGTATGCATGTCAATATTCTGATTTGATTTTGATTTTCTTTAATTGTCTTACCACGAAAGAAACGATCAGTCACAAAAAGCTACTGCAATGATTAGCTTGACGGGGTGTCAGCCCCCTTAGAATGACAGCAATGGACAGTGCGTAGGACAAAAAATTATAAAGAATGAATAATATCTGAGAAAACGAAAAAAACAATATATACACAGGAATAATTATACATGTTGGTAGAAGATTGTTAAACAGTATGATAACAGGAACCTGATATAAACAGTTTTCGCCACATCAAACAAATTATGAAATAAGGCAGCATAAAGAAACAGCGGAAACATTGGAAGGATTGGTGCAAATACACAGTCGAATTAAATCAAGTAATGTTATAGAATATTTACAAGAACAAGTCACGAAGCTCCTTGCCATGTTATGTTTGCAATTTCAACACCATTTTTTGTTGTAACCGGTTCAACAGTGAAGGTAGCTGGTATCGGAGCATCTGTTTACCACGGTTAGTACGAGTTCGTGCTACTTCCCACTGTTCCGGATTACGTGTGTTATATGCAACTGCGTTGATCTTAAGATTGGCTATGTTTTGCAAAGCGTTGTCCTGTTTTCTAGTGCATAATTTGTAGTGGCGGAAAGCCTGTATTCGTAAAGTGATGGAACCTTTACTATGCGTAATTTCGCAAACAATTCAGCTGTATGGGACAAGTAGGGCATCTTGCAAGTTAATCTAATATTTCGCTTTTGCAGTAAGAACAATTTCATAATATTAGCATTTGTGCACCACACAAGAGCATCATAGTTCAGAGTGGAAGAGAACAGCGCGTTATAAAGAAGTAGATTTGTGTTAACCGGAAACACTGCACAATTTCGCTGCAGGGATTCAATAGTGCGTGAAAGTTTCTTAACCAGGAAATCAACGTGTGCATCCCATGACATGGTGGCAGAAAAATAGACGCCTATAGTTTTGAAGGACTGAACGTATTCAAGCGGTGAACCATTAATAAATAGCGGATGCATGGGGCACACCTTATAACGTGGATGAAACATCAAAGCTTTTGTTTTTGCGACATTTAAACCCAGGTGGTTTTGTAGGGACCATTCCTGAATTAATTCAAGAGCCATGCTTGCATAACTTATAAATCAACAGCGGAGCGACCAGAGAAGAACATACTCATGTCATCAGCGTAGATAACGTACTTTATCGTCTCATAAACGCTGACGATGTCGTTGATGTATAAAATAAATAAAAATGGGCCCAGCATGCTGCCTTCAAGAACACATAAATTATCTGTCTTAAGGAAGATGTGTGCCCGTTATTTTCTACATATTGTGAGCGGTGTCGTAGGTACGATGATATTAAGGAGTGTGCGTCACCCCTGATACCATAGTGATTAAGCTTCTGGAGAAGAATGTGATGACTAAGGCTATCAAAAGCCTTTGTTAAGTCTAAAAACACACCTAAGTCTAGGTTGTGATTTTCGAAGTTTTTAAGTATGTACTCTTTTTGTGCAAGAAGTGCTAGTTCTGTTGATTTTTTTGGAAACCATATTGCACTGGGTTTAGATGTTATATCGGTTAACGAAGGATGCGAGTCGTTTAAGTATTATTTTCTCTAACCCTACCCTTTTGAGAATATTGCCAGAATGGAAATAGGACGATCATTGGAAAAATCGTTCCTGTCACCTTTCATATATATAACGGTAACTTTCGCACGTTGCATCTTACGTGGGAGCACTCCGGTTGTAAGGCACATATTAAAAATGCGAACTATACAGTTCGCTACGATATCGATAACGTATTTAACTGGTGTAATTTGTATTCCTGATGGATCGAGGGACTTGCTGTTATGTAGTTTAATAAAAGACGAAACTACCTCGCTTTCACTGACCGGATCTAGGAAAATGGTGTGCTCATTATGATATTTTAATGTTGGGATATAATTCTTCGTGGACAAAGGGGTGGAAGACAAAAAGGGTAATAAATGCGTTAGAAAGCTCCGAGCCTTTTCACTCCATTCCGTCCTTAACTAGTTTGGTAAGCGGTTCAGGAACATGACCAATTACCAATCTTAATTTTTTTCCATAGCTGTTCAGAACTCCCTTGAGACGAGCTGAACAGATCGGTGTAATATTCCTTTTTGGCTAAACCAATATTTTTGTTGACGCGGTTTCTGAATTATTTATAGGTTTTCAGTGCTTTGGCAGACCTTACTTGGACAAACGATCTGTAAAGCTGTTCGCGTTTTCGTATTTGGCCGAGCAGTTCATGATTCATCCACGTTTTCCTACACTTTCTAGACCTGCCAGTTGTTTTGTAGGAGAAACATTCATCATAAATTCGAGTGAATTTGCATAAAACCTTTGTTTTCATAGGCTGCATCTGGGTCGTTTTCTTTTAAAATATAGTATCAGTCTACGTTAGACAAGCAGTCCCGGAATTTTCACAGCGCGACAGGGTTTATCTCACGGTACACGTAAGAGTGCTTGTGTTTTTTGAAGTGTTAGTTTGAGACAGTGAAATGTAAACAGGCAAGTGATCACTTATAACAATTAATAACACCTGCAATAATGCAAGAAGTGTTATAATTGGTTATGAAGACATCTAATGTTATGGCTGTGTTTTTAGTAATACGTGTAGGTACAGTTATTACCTTGTAACATAGATGAACGTTTAATAATGATTCCAAGTCAAGTTTTATGGCGCTATCAGCACAGAAATGAATGTTCAAATCCCCTCCGATGATTACTGTACACTTGTAGTCATCGAAAAATTGCAAAAGTGCATCCAATAAGGATAAGAAATTGGATATGTTTCGCCCCTGTGAGCGGTTGCAGACGCAGTACACAAAGGAACCACATATTAGGGTAATCACTTCGTAATCGGGCGTGATGCATGTAAACACTGAAAGAATTTCATAATTCATTTTCCTGAGTGTTAAGATGCACACTCCACCTCCTGGCTTACTATCACGGTTTAGGCAGTGACAATTATACGCTGCCAATTAAAAAGCTTCCGCATCATTACGTAACCAAGTTTCCGTAAACATAACATGAAATGGGAAACGTATATCACTAAACAAATATTCTATATGTCTTCATATTTGTTCCTTCCAGATCGCAAGTTTAAGTGAAAGCCGTTTATGCTCTTGTTGAACTCGCAATGACCATGATTTGGAAGCTCAGCCGCGTCAGTAAGGTGGGGCAATAAAGAAACCATTTGAAGCGGGAGCTCCATGAATGCAACAGTGACCTATCAAGCAGCTAGCTCCAATAGGTCACCGTTACTTCTGATTACAACAGCACGTGCGCCCTCTGCTTTCCTAACCATAACTTTCCCTCGAGTGCCAGGTGAAAGGATAGTCGTTTTCAGCCGCCCATGTACGCGTGCTGCGCAGGAGGTCCCTCTGTTCTTTGGTCATAGTTTCAACAATGGTCACTGTTGATTTCAGGTTTTTAGGACCTTTCTAGCATCAAGCCATGCGTCACGTTGCGATTGCCGCACAAATCAAACTACGATGCCAGGCTCTTTCCCTGGTTTAGCGGGGGGACTGAACAGCGTCGACATCGTTTAAACTCAATTGAGGAAGATTAGCGGACCTTGCGATGCCATTTAGTTTTAAGAGCAGGTTTTCATTCGAAGCCCTCGGAACATCATACACTTCAATATTATGCTTCCTGCTGTGCATCTCGAGATTATTTAGGGATGAGTCTAGTTCTTTGACTTGTACGTTATCGCAGAAGGGTTTCTTTACTAGAATTTCGACGCGCTGTCTTAAGCTGCCGATTTCCTATCTTCTTGCGCTTGCTTATTCAGAATTTCATCATATCTGTCAGACATCAACTGTATCGATGCTTTAATCTGATCTACCTGTCCTGGTAGACCCACAAGAGCGTCCAGCCTCATGGCAATGTCAGCCAAACTAGCAGCGAGCTCAGGTTCCATACCCTGCCTTCCGGCGCCTTTCGGTTTCGCATTACCACAATTAGTGCACCGCCAAGTATTGCGTCCTGTCTCTCCCATGCTCCTAAACGTGCGCTCTGGCCACCCCGAGAAGTTTCCCAAATGGTAGGCGTACTGACATTCGATGCACTTCAACAGACGCCCATCAGTTCGCGAGGCCTCGCTGCAGGCGGGACAGACACCGCTCACAGGCATTGTGTCAGATAAAGGCACGTACGCGCAGACTACGTATGCACGAACAAGAAAAGAAAAACACGACGACACAGAAAACACCAGCGGCAAGAAACGGCAAGGCAGCAGTGGCGGCAGTGTAACGACATAACTGACTAAAAGTTAACTTCGAGATAGCGATATCACCAACCTTGGAAACGAAGTAGAGCACTGCATGGGCCCGGGGCGGCCCAAAAGCCCGGGCCGGACTCGGGCTTGAAGCCACGGGCCCGGGCCAGACTCGGGCCCGCTCATTGAAGGGCCTAAGTAGGCCTTCGAGCACACGCGACCGTTATGCATTGCATGGTTCAGTGCATTCTGTGCCAAGCTGAAGGGACACGTGCAAGATGACTGTCATCATCATCATCAGCCTATATTTATGTCCACTGCAGGACGAAGGCCTCTCCCTCCAATTAATCTATCTCCAATTAACCCTGCCTTGCGCTAGCTGATTCCAATTTGCGCCTGCGAATTTCCTAACTTCGTCACCCCAACTAGTTTTCTGCCGTCCTGGACTGCGCTTCGCTTCTCTTGGTATCCATTCTGTAGCTCTAGTGGTCCATCGGTTATCCATCCTACGCATTACATGGCCTGCCCAGATCCATTTTTTCCGCTTAATGTCAACTAGAATATCGGTTATCCCAGTTTGTTCTCAGATCCACACCGCTCTCTTGACTGCATATCTTATCAGATGCCTATATCTCATCAAAGAAAATAGTAAAAGAGATGAAGTTCTCATTTTTAACAGCGGAGCTGTTTCAGCCGGGCCTAATGTGTCCGCTGAATCCAAAAATGTGGGCCGATCCTGGCAGCAGTGCCGAAAGGGTCCAAGAGCAATGGCACATACACCTGTGAACTAGCAAAGCTGAGCCTGGATATGTCTAGCTAAGAATGGTGGGGACTAATTGCCTATCGATAGGCAATTGATAGCCAATCAATAACCAGTCGATAATCGATCCATATTCAATAAATTCCCGAAAATGCTGGGATTCCGTGGTAGTGCTTAGCCTACAATACCTTACGATAACCAATCAAGAGCCAATCAAGAGCTAATCGATAATGGATCAATAATCAATAAATTCGGATAACTTGGTAGTGCTTAGCCTATCCCAAGTACGTGGCCAATATCTTGTAATAGACAATCGATAGCCAATCAATAGCCAATCGATAATCAATCAATAATAAATAAATTTCGGGAAATGCTGGGGATGACTTGGTAGTGATGCAGTCCAGCCCAAAAGCCAGGACTAGCTAGGTGCCCATCATCTCCGCTGTCTCTTTAGCATTGCGCCGCCAGTGCAAGCTACGCAATTTTTTTTTCTTTTCCGCAAAACGAGCATTGTTTCCGCGTAAGGAAAAAAAATAATGCAAAGAACCACTCCTCAAACCATTTCCATGTTACCGCTTTTGCGATCGCACTAATATCAGTGTCGATACTATGACATTATTTTAGCGCTAAGGCCAGTTACTTATGTGCTTCAATGCATAAAACAGCGTTTTCCTCAAAAAGTTAATGGAACGCCCATGCATTTCGTCGGACACTTTGAAAATTAATCTCGAAACTAGTTCAGTCCTGAGAATTTGTTCCAAGTGGATGCGCCTTGGGAACTCAGCGGCTATAATTCGTAGATTGAAAGTTGTTCAGTTAAATAATTATTAAAAAAGTTAATTCGCGTAATTATGTTAAATATTCAATTAGGCGTTTTGACCATCCATTAGGCCATCCATGTCAGAATTAGCTTGGAACTAAATAAAACAATTAGCCTCCTTAGAGCGTCGTCCCATTAATGCGAACACAAGAAATTCTGAGATATGGTGAATTCCATACTTCAGAACATTCTATAAGCATCAGTCGTTAATACATTACCTACCATTCACTTTGAACAGGTACAAAAATGGCGGTAATTTCAGTAAGAAAGAACTCAGCTGACACTTTGGTCGCTTGTAATGTATCTGATGTGATTAATCTGTCTGTGTGTATGGTTCTGAGTATATAATGTAAATCCTGTTTCGTTTTCTTAGCAAATGTGGATCTTGTAAAATTCAGTCTCATGCTATGTTGTATAGCTGGTGTTGCGTTGTTTTGTATAGCTAGTATTGTTATTGTAGTGTTGTTTAAAATGCATTCTGTTAAAACTTTTTCCAAGTCTGGTAACTCGCCGTGACGCAAATATTCTTTGTCTTTCCGTTCATAGCTATTTTGTCTATGAGGAATTCCAGAGATAGCTGGAAATATCTGTGAATTATTGTGCATTTGTACACACTGTTTGCTGTACTATTGCCCCGCCTGGTCTTATGGGTCACATCCAGCTACATATGTAGCTTTTAGTCCAAAATGACCGTCCAGCACGTAAACTGGACAATAAATTGATTTGATTTGATTGATTTCGTCGGACACTTTGAAAATTATTATCTCGAAACTGGTTTAGTCCTGAGAATTCGTTCCAAGTGGATACGCCTTGCGAACTCGGCGGCTATAATTCGTAGATTGAAAGATGTGCCATAAAATAATTATTTAAAACGTTACTTAGCATCATTATGTTAATTCTTCAATTAGGCGTTTTGATTTCTCGTGGAAGTAATGGCCGCCTCATCGAGTAGTTTAGATCAAGGATTATAACTGTGCTATCTGCCACAGGCAATGTTTAAAAATTTGGTTCAGCTAAAATGAAACGCCCTGTATATTTGCATGCTAAATGACATCATAGAACCATATCGTACAAATCAAGGTAAGTGCATGCGCACCACCAGAAAAATAGTAGCACAGGCAATGGGCCGGATTACTGATGTTTCCGTGGGAGAAACAAAGATTTCGGCCTTTTATTGCTTATATACTGCAGCTGATTAAACCTCGAGAAGGTGAGGCTGCCAGATACGGTACAATCTGCAAGTGAAAAAAAAAGTTTTTTTCTTACAGGCCGGGCCTAGTCATGCACAAGCGGGCCCTAGCTAAGCTTAGTAATGAACTCCCGGGCCCGGGCCGGGCCCGGGCTTAGTAACATGGGCCCGGGTCGGGCCCGGGCTGGCCTTGGTCATGTATGCTCGGGCCCGGGCCGGGCCCGGGCTCTGTATTACGGGCCCGGGCTGGGCTCGGGCCTCGTAAAGCGGGCCCGGGACGGGCTCGGGCCGAAAAATCAGGCCCATACAGTGCTCTAAAACGAAGATAAACAGAGTTAAAACCACGCGACCTTCCGCCACCGCCGCCGTTACCGTATCGCCCCGATTGCCAGGTAGCCGCCAGGAGCGCAGAGTCCAGTTCAGGCAATGCGTGATCAGATGGCTTCGGCGGTTTCTACACAACGAAGATAAACAGAGCTAGGGCCATGCGTCCTTCCACCGCCGCTGCAGTATTTGTATTATGAATACATAGGCACACGATTTATATTAGGGACAGAACGCTGTGAGTAGAGAGGCTGGCGCGGTCAATCTCTCTCGTGCGGCACATTTCATATGGAGCTAAGCGTGGCGCGACTGCCTCGCTAATCTCGAGATTGTGAGGAGCAGCGCGTGGGTGACTCGCGATTCACAGCAGCTGCCGCAGCCATACCTCCGCTCATGCAGCGCTTTGTTTCCATATACACTATCGGTGGACGCGCTCGCGGCATGCCTTATCGATGGCGCCTCGGTGAACAGACAACGGCGCGCTACTCTGGCGCCCTCTCGTAGCAGTCATCACCACACAGCACGTATTGCGCCGCACAATTTTCTGCTCACGCTTTCGCCATACCCTCCTCCTCATATTTCCACCACATTGTTCTGCTGTGCCCTCCTCCTCACGCTCTCTTCGCTATCGTCGTCTTGTATCCCCTGCTGCGCTCCGCGTTCGCTCTTCCATTCTTCGCTGTGCTCGTTCTTTCGGTTACACCGTGGTACGCCGACTTTCAACGCACAAACGGGCGCCTATAGGAGCTACGCCCTAAAGATTCCCAATTTCGAGCCGGAATCGCACGCGGGGAACCCGCGCGTGAGACGATATCTTACATCGTGTGCCTCGTGGGTGCTTGCAAGTAGGCATGAGAGGAGGCCATCTAGAGGTGTCCTATCGCGCGGGGTGTCATATGTGGAGCTATGTAATAGCATGCACAAGTTGCAGTTGCATATATAGCTCCAAGGACAACAGCGCACTTTAATGGTAACAAGTTTCTTGCTCTCCCCCCAAAAAATGGCACACATTTTTAGCAGAAGTGACTTACACACGTCGCATTACCAAGGCGCGAGCGAAACCCCGCTTGATCGATCAGCCAGAATTATCTCCAAGAGTTTTACCCAGATCTGGATTTGCTGGAGCTGTCTTGAATGTTTTCATCAGCATGAAGCAGCGTGGTTAATCTAACTGAGTAGCCCCTCAAAAATTGACTATAAAGAACATTTTCACTTGGAAATAAAAAGAAATATCAATAAGACGGCATTACAAACCTGTAGCTATGGGACCTACTTAAACTGTCACTGTTACTGTTGCTGGTATTTATGTTTGTGGAGAGCACTTGTCGCTAACGCCGCATGCGCAGCGGGCGGATCATTGTGGAAGAGGTAACCCTGTCAGGTTACGTTTGTTTACAGTATACTGATAACGATGCTATCACTGTATAAAAACGTCAGCTGCACCACGGATGCCTTCTCTGGAGACACTTCATTTTGTGGGGGCTTTCATTCATTCAATGACGACAAGGAAAACATTCCCCGTGCAGGTTGTCTTCAAAAAGCCGGCCTCACTAGTAAAACGCTTAAAAATCTTGCCTCAACGAATGAACTTACGAAGCGGACAGTCACTGAGGCAAAGTGTCTTAGCTTGCACTGTGGTGTACAAAGTACGCTACGAAACATTTGTGAGCGTTTCTGAAAGGTAAGCTTTCGCCAAAAGAAGAATATTTCATACGTTTCTTATAAGCTACTGTAAAAAGCTTGTGACTGTATCATGCATCGCTTTCTGAAGACCGCGACAGAACGCCTCAGAAGTTCGAAGAAGCGGCAATGGGCTTTGGCAGCCTACGCTACATGAAATAAAGAATAACAGAATAAGAAGAACCAAAAGTCTGCATTTGGCTATATTTACCGTCGCCACAAGAAGTGCAATACACCATGAAATGGCTGTGGGTCTGTCATCTGTAGTATTCTTGCTTGCCTTCAGGATTTTTAGGATGGCCTGCGAAAGTGCACTTCTATTGTCCCGGAAGACGAAAAAGAAAATTGCACGATGCGTGTAGAAATATGAAAGGCTTCCTTCTTGCGTCATTTCATAATGTTACGAGCCACCTCCCTGGATTAACGAAGACGACGATAACCGGGACGTTGCGCCTGTTCAGCCACGTTGGCCATCGCAGTAAATATTCGCTGTTTATAAATCGTGCTCTGCTTTCATCTATGTGACACCCCACCACACACTGGTGGAGGTAGGGGGTATTCTCGTCAGACGACAGAGCTTCGAAGTGGTCGGCGCTGTAGTGCCGCCACCATGGCAGACCAACCAGAATCTGCTTCTGCGCCGCGGACCACGATTGTGTTACCCACCTTTAAGGCCCTCGAACGTTGAACGTGACCGATGACACCGACGTTGATGAGTGGCTGACGCAATACGAATGGGTGAACGATCACTGACTGGGACCTGACAGTTAAGCTGGTCAATGAAATATTTTATCTCAGTCGAACGGCGTAGTTTTGGTAAGACAATCATGAGGCCGAACTTGGGAGCTGGGATACATTTAAACAAACGCTCTGTGACCTGTTCGGTAAGGCCTCCAGTCAAAAAGTCGCTGCGAAGAATCAGCTGTCAGGAAGTGCTGGCGCTGTGCCGTGAAGCTGACAGCGACATGCCACAGCCTGACAAGGCTGGCCGCGTCCTGAAGGGGATAGCGACATTCAATCTGGTGATGAGCAGAAATTGTGGTACCGTCGATGCCGTGATTGAGGAGTGCCAGCGCTTCGACAGGCCAAGAGCCGTCGTATTTAATGACCATTCGCCCGGTTTCCGAACACCGCCCCGACGTCTTCATGTGAAGAGCGGCCGGCATCTCACCTTTCACCACCTTTGGCGGAATTGACGAGGATGGTTCGCCACGAAATCAAGGCAAAGGCTCCAGCTAGCCTATTTGCAAATCTAATGCTGGCAGCTTGAACACACCAGTGGTTTCACTCGTCCAAGTCATCATGCGAAACGAACTCGTGAATCTCTGAGTTTACGCTGCTTGCGCCGTGGTCAGTCGTTCGTCCGCTTCTGAGCCCCCAACATTGTTCCCTCGGTATCAACCGTTCCCTCCAACATTTCGGAACCACGCCGATTGGAGAACTGAAGAATATCGACCTATCTGCTTCAACTGCCGTCGTATCGGGCACGTTGCTCGCTGCTGTAACAACTGCTGGCCGCTCCCGCAACGTGCTCCATCCTTTGCCATGCTGGCCGCCTTGAGCGCCGCTAGCCACTATCTACGGCACGCCCATACAATACTGTCATTTCCGCGACATGGTCCAACCGCTCGCCGTCACCTAGAGGTCACCAGTGGCATTCACAACGTTTTCGCCGTCTGTCCTCCCGCTGACCTCCGCCTCGCCGCGCGACGTCACCGGGCAACCGTGGCTCCTTCACTCCGGAAAACTAGACGATGCAGCGTTCGGAGCTAATGCCACATCCACGACTCCGCCCCAAAACCCTCTAGTTACTCTGATGACTCGACGATGTATGCTGGATGTTAACGTTGATGGCGTGACCATCTCTGAATTTGTCGACACCGGGGCTTATATTTCTGTCATCAGCTCTGGTCTTGGCCATCGCCTAAAGTAGGTGCGCACACCGGCTCTATCCCGCGCTTTAAGAGTGACCGATGCAGGAGCTCGCGCAGTCCTCGGCATGTGCACCGCCCGAATAACCATCGCCCGCTACCCAACTTCTGTTTTACTCGGCGTTCTTGAGCAATGTTATTTTGATGTTTCATTTCATTTCATTTCATTTTTTCACCTTAAAGACCTCTTGATAGGGGTATTACATAAGGGGTGGGAGTACATGAGTACATAATTTGCATAGTAGAGAACTGAACACGCAAACAAACAAAAACTACAGGAGTTAAAGTGTTACATACGTCAACGCAAACACATAGATCTAAATAATACAAACTAAAATTGCACGAGCATATAAGTGTTAACACAAGTCACTTTCATTATGAAAAGTGCGCAGTGACACTCTCCGTAAACGTACAAGGGCAAATGATGGTGGCGATTTGGTGGGTCAGGTTGTTCCATTCTGTAGCGCCATGGCAAAAGCATGAGGCGGAAAAGGTAACAGTGCGCATGCGAGGGCGGCCCACTTGAAAAGTGTGCCGTGTACGATGAGATGTTCGGGCGGCGAGGAGGATATAGGGTGGTTGATTAAGCGAGGTGTGATATAACTTACCAAAAAGTGAAAGGGTTCCAGTGCGCCGGCGTGTACAAAGGGGAAGTAAATTCAATTCTTTCTTTAACTTATAAATGCTCACGTCATATGAGTAATTAGGATGAATGAACCTTGCGGCGGGCTTTTGAACGGCTTCGAGTGCGTTGATGAGATATGTTTGGTGTGGATTCATATGGCGGATGCATATTCCAGTTTCGGTCGGACTATTCACTGGTAGGCCAGTAGTTTAACAGGTTTGGGGGCACGTGTTAGATGACACTTGAGAAAACGCAGTGATTTTTCAGCAGATGAAATGATGTTACTGACGTATGTGCGCCAGGATAAGTCGCTAGATATAGTAACACCTAGATACTTGTAAGACTGCGCAGCACACGCGGGAATGTTATTGTGTATTGGTAAGGAAATGGATCGCGCCGACGAGAAAATACCATGAAGTGGCACTTCTTTGGATTAAGTTCCATTAACCAACGGTCGCACCATTGCTGTAAACAGATAATGTCCTCCTGAAGTATGTCTTGTATAGATGTGCTAGTAATTGTTCGATAAATGACGCAGTCGTCTGCGAACAAACGAACGTTTCAAGACACGTGCAGGGGTAGATCATTTATGTATATTCAGAAGAGTAGGGGTCCAAGAACAGATCCTTGCGGTACACCGGAAGTCACTGGTAAGGGGTTAGGTGCGCGGTTGTTAACTGTAACGAACTGAGATCTGTTTTGTCAAGAACGCTTCAATCCATCGCAAGATGGCGGAGTTAAGGTTCGCAAGAGAAACTTTTAGTAATAGACGTTGGTGTGGTACCTTGTCGAACGCTTTTGCAAAATTAAGAAATATCGCGTCTGTTGGAGGTTAGAATCTAAGTTGGTGTGAATATCATGCAGGAAAATGGCCACTTGTGTTTCACAGGAAAAGCCTTTGCGGAACTCATGCTGTGAAGAATGAAAGTATTTGTTCGAGTCAAGAAACTTCATGATTTCTGTGTATATGATGTGCTCCATGAGCTTAAAGGGCACACTCCTTAATGAAATGGGGCGATAATTAAGCAGAAAATTCCTGTCACCTGCTTTGTTGATGGGAACAACCCTCCCCACCTTCCAGTCATGTGGTATTTCACCAGTTGAAAGTGACTGAGATTAGCAATCACAGGAACACCGCGGTGACATGTTTAGTATTCTTTAACAGTTTCGAATTATTGTTATCCACGCCGGCTTACTATGTGAGTTTAAGATTGTCAATTAACGATGAGATACCATCTGGGGAAAATGTAATGGTTGGCATAACACTTGTTGCATGAGTACACGAAGAAAACGGGGACGTGGTAGGCTCTTCTGTAAATACAGAGACAAAAGCTGCATTAAAAAGGTTCGCGCACTCTACATCGTCGACTGTTTCACCTCCTTCATTTGTAAGTGTTACACTGTGCCTTTCTTGAGGGTTTATCACCTGGCATAATTTTTTGGTGTTATTGATTAAAAGTTTCCGAAGGTCATCACCAAAGAATGCATCTTTCGCCTTGCGAATCGCTGATAGGGATGTGCGTTCAGCAGCCTATTTTTCCCATGCACACGTGTTCGTCCTGCATTTTGTGGCGCGATACATGCGTTTCTTCTTGTTTTCTACTCCTTTTAATGAATTGTTTAACCATGGTTTTTGTTCATGCGTTCGAAAGGTAATTTTTGGTAGGAACCGGTTCGCTTAGTTGTTTATATTTTCTTTGAATATCAGCCAAGTTTCATGAACGCTGTGGTTATGAAACGTATCTTTGAAGGAACGTAGACAATTCTGCAAATGTTCACATATTGCATCCTAATTACCATTGTCGGATAGGTGTATAGTTTTCTCGCGCTTCTGCCATAGAGCTGGAGCAAAGCGAAAAAAAGCATGGATGACCTTGTGATCACTAATTTCTCTATAAGAAAGGTGATTGACGACAAACTGTCTGGACGGTTAACCAGTACTAAATCTAAAATGTTTGCAGTGTCTTGGGTGACGCGCGTTGGCTCTGATATAAGTGGTGTTAGATTACAGTTGAGGCAAACGTCCTGAAAATCATCTCTCGCTTCGGTTTGGTTTACTAGGGAGGGTACTGTATGTCGTCAATCAATGTCTGGTAAGCTAAAGTCTCCAAAAAGAAGAAGTTCGGCATTAGGATAGCGAAAGCAAACTACATTTAGTGGATTGTTTAGATTACGAGCGAAGTCGGTGCTATTGCGAGGAGGCCTATAACATACATCTAAAATTACAGACTGTGGGGCGGCATGGCATATACTATGACGCGGATGTGTTGGCTGATTTGCCAAACTTCAGCGTCTTTCGAGAAGATCGTGCCGGGACTAGAGGAGGAGGTGTGCTCATTGCCTTTAGTCAACCATTGTCGTCCTATGCTATGAACATCATATCAGAATTAGAAATACTGTTCATTCTATAAAAAAATGTCACAGTTTCGCCCTAAGGGCGAAGCAATGAATGCGATAGCAACACAGCAATGTCATACGAAGTAAGGTGAGCGGCTTTGGTAGCAATATGAATTGTAGTAAACATGAGCTCATTAAGTAAGCAGGTGTGCTGCGGCGTAAGTAGACCGACATGAAGAAAGACTCGATGACCACGAGAAGGCGCGTGTGAAACGGTGGTGTTGATGAGAAGCGCTTCCCGTGGGCAGCGCGTGCGAAGGGACACACCTGTAGCGCTGCACTGCCGATCCGGGCAGCATTGTATGTGTAGCGTGCGTTGAAAAATGTGGTCCGACTAATTACTAACTGATTGAACAAGCGTAGTGTGAGCGCGCACAAACAAACATGAATAGATCACACTGAATGACTGCAGACAACGACTGTCAAAACGCTGGCAGCGAGCGCATATGCCGCAGCAACGGGCGAAGGTACGTGCGGTCTGTCGCTTCAACGGAAACAGAGCGGCGAATGCACGGCGCATAAAGGTCAGAGCCGTGTGGAGATAAGCGACGGTGCGAGCGAGCGACGAGCGCGATTGTTGGCAGAGTAGAAGTGCGCCCCCACCCCCTCCCACGCTCCCTCCGGCGCTGGCTTCCCGCTTCCTTGCTTGCGCGTGGGTGATTGAGTGCGTTCGTTCTCCGTGATAGCGCGCGTCCCCGCACGCTTCCGCTCGGGCATACGGCGCGCGGCGAAGATTTTATCTATAGGGAACCTCACGGCGACGGCGACGGCAGAAATCCGGTTGAAGTGTCCATATAATTGCTATCGCAATAATAAACAGTATTTTCTAGAGTCGTTGCATACATGTCGTTACAAAGCCACGTTTCCGTGAGTACAAGAACGTTCCTGTTGGACAACAGCACGAGGTTAGACAAGCGTTCTCGTTTTGGAATGAAGCTTCGTATGTTAGTATAAATTATTAAAAGGGAAACATGCGATATAGGTTTCGTTCGAGGGGGGTGGCTTGTTTTTTATGATGTGATGACTACTATATTTATTTCACTGTTTGCGATGCGTCATCGAACACGTAGCGCTTAGAACGAATGAGAAGAGTTTTAAAGCGCAAAGAAAATGGCACAGATTTGGCTTTCGCAAAGGAAACAAGTTGCTTGCGGGCGTTCCTAACCGCTGGGGAAAAATCTTCACCCATGCTGAGGTCAGTGCCTTTAAGTTTGCGCCCATTTGTGAGCACCGCTTCTTTTTTCTTATAATGTATAAGCCTAACAATTAGTGGGCGCGGGCGATTAGCACACTCTCAGCACGGTAACGTTTACTAAAGGGGTATATTCTCCCACATTTGTGCACCTATAAAAAAAAGTTACA
Organism: Dermacentor silvarum; assembly: GCF_013339745.2. NCBI lineage: Eukaryota > Metazoa > Arthropoda > Arachnida > Ixodida > Ixodidae > Dermacentor > Dermacentor silvarum. The sequence continues at coordinate 100,672,041 of NC_051162.1, forward strand.
TAGTAACCTTTATATAGGTAACCTTTAATACAAATTTGTAACCTATAAGTTGGAAATAAAATTGTAACCTTTACTTAAGTAACATTTAATGAAGGGGCATATTCTCACAGTTTTGTGCACCTATAAACTAAAAGACTACATGTACCTACACTAAAGGTTACTACATAGTAACCTTTAGTATAGGTACACGTAGCCTTTATGTATGTAACTTTCGTGTGGACATACAGTCTTGCAAGGCTTCCCACGTGCGTCCTTCTGCGCATCTCCATGAATTTAGGACATTGATTCTTCGGCCAACCACTAAACTTCACCGCAATGCACTAGCGTAACTCACTGTGCAGAACTTCATAAAAATTCTACTTGAAATGATCGGCCGAATTTCTACAACTTTCGGTTACCAACGTCAGGAGGATACTCGCTTCTGAAAGTACAGGCATTTAAGGTACTTAGTCATAACTCCTCTGCTGCGTTATATTAGCGCTTTGATCAAGGTTAAAGCTCTGCTATAACTCAGCAGGGAAATTACGACTAAGTGTAATAAAAGCTCATGTTATCGGAAAAAGGTATCCCTTCGACGTAGCTAACGGAAAGTTGTTGAACTACGGCCGATCTTCCGAAATGCAATTTTTCTGAAAACGCTGCTCAGGGAGTTACGCTATTGCCCTGCAGCGAAGTTCAACGGGTGGCCGAAAGAGCAATGTGCAAAATGCATGTGCATGCGCGGGTGACAACGTGCAAGACTGGATGCCTATACGAAAGATTACAAAAAAAGGTTCCTAAAAATGGCCGCAGGGGTTATGCCCTAATTTCTTGGACATGACTCATTGTCGAAAACTAAAAAAAATATTCAGGTCTTAAGACAAAATGGCATTTTATTGCTGTGAAAACTTCATAGCGGCGACAGACATCATTTGCGCGATAGCCAATACATTTGGGGACAAAATTTTACTAATTAGCTTTTTCATTTCTTTGGGGACATGTAATTGCATATTGAAAGTAGCCTGTACTGAAAGAATACCGATTTTCCATAATTGTGCCTGGCACCAATTTACAGAAATCAAATCTGCAATGAAGTGCGTTGCTGTTTCAGTTATTCTTTCTGCACAACCTGCAGCAAAATTCTGTAAATATCTCAGCTAGAACAGCAATGCATTTTATGGCATGTTCGCAGTATGTGTTTTTGAGACTATTCTGTGGCAGAATGCTTCAAGCAACCGGATATGGAGTGCTGATTGACCCGCTCTCCCGTTAACCACGATTGTTTATTTACATGCTAATCAGTCAAACATTGCTTATATTCGTACTAATGATGATTATTCGAGTTTATTGGCACAATTCGTACTAATGATTATTGCTGAAATTCTGTTGCGATGACTATAAAACTTGTTCGGCAGAAACCAACATTTCGTCTCAAATTCTCTTTTTTTATATTAAGGACAGACTGGTTAACAACGTGCAAATCTTTGCCACCTTGCTATTTTACAGCGCAGGTCATTTACACAAGGAAGCTTCCAGGAATTACTATAGAATGCACGGTGCATCAAGACAGTTGTACCTTTTGAAATAAGCTGGCGCATACTTGGTAATTTTGGATTAAATGTACAAGACACAAAATAATTAATGAAATACGCAGTATGTTGCTTTTGTATAGCTGAATGCATCGTATACAGGTTCGTCCCACAACATATTTCTTTGCTGCGGGCCATGTTGAAAGTTTTTTGCAAAAGGTATGTCGTCATCCCATGTTAGTGAGATTTCTAATAATTATATTTTGCACAAGTGGGAAGTATATCTGAAAAGGCGGCACATTTCAGGATGAATACGCATTTCAGCATGCAACATCTCTTCTATCGAAAAAAAATTAGAGGTATGAGACGGCAGCACCCACATTCTGGAAATTATGTGAGTAGCAGCTGTGAGAAGGAAAGCTGACACAAAACATTTAGTGAAAATGTCATGATTACTTTATTTGCATATACAAAACAAGGTAACTCAAAGCTTTCCCTTCACAAGCAAAATTACATTTTGCCTTGCTCTGTGTTCTTCTTCGCGGCCATGAAGCAATAATAAAAAACCTCTGAGTACAGCTCTCCCTGGCAGCACAAATTTCTACAGCATCACGAGGAATAGGGCAAAAAAGAGAGAAATGTTGAAGGTTTGTGTACAATATGTTCAAATACAAATACATATAAGTTTTAGACTTCCACGAGGAGGCCGATCTCACCCCTTTTGCGAGCACAATCATGTCTCTTTGGTGCTATTATGTCAGTTGCTAATTCTCCGATCTCCTTGGTGTGTAGTGGAGCCTACAACGACAGAAAAGTAATCTTACAATCTCATAGTTACTTGTTAGCGTCACCCTGCAAACAACAGCTATTAACAAGTATTGAAAGAGACATAAATAAACCACGAACAGATGAAAAACTACCACAGAACAAATAATTAAACATGCCTAAGGTGAATATACTCTTCTGTCTATGAAATGTCGGCAACAATAAAAAATTAAATATTAGAAAACTGAACGAAAATGAATTCTCAAGTCAGTTCGTACTCCCCTCTAGTTCAAGTACAAAAGACAACACCGCAATAATGTGACAGTTTAACAGTCAAAACGCAATATCAAGTGATTACAAACTGAATATCAGCACAAAACACCAGTTCCGTGCATGAGGTCAACGTTGTGGGTCCGCACAAAAGTGCAACATAAACTTGAGATTTAAGAATAACCAGCACGGTGACTGATAGTGATAAAAAATATTAAAACAACAGTGCTTATGAAGCGAGCAAGTAGTTCACTTAAATAAAACTGAACAGTGCGAGCATGAGCATGAATTGACGGTGAAATTTACAACAGACACACACCATCAAATAAATAGTTGAACAGGAAGCATTGCTTACCTAGTTCAGAGTTATTGCTGTCTTCGGCATTCATTACAGCAGTCAACACAAACGATGCTCACCACTCTCAGGTAAGCGAAGAACTTTTACCATTGGCCATCGGCAATGCGTCTCGTCGCAGCGGCCACGCAGCGCGCCAAACATGTCTCTGCTCCACGCCCGGTGTCATGGCTTCTTTTCAGCGGCGCGCACGCCTTTAGGAGTCTTTTTAGTACCTGTACCACCCGTCACGAGTTACTCAGACACACAACACGCTTGGTAAGCGCACGGCGCCAAATCGGAGAGCGTAAAAACGTGGGTAAAGCGATGAAACAAAGCGCGACACGACCGTTTCAAAACGACACCACCGGTGATACTCTTCCCAGCATGCATCGCGAGAGCTGCGCAATGCGAAGGAGATATGACAGCGCTCATGCTTGGCTCAAGCTGAAGCGCGTTTGATTACGCCAACTAAAGATAATAATCAAACTACAGTTCCGTCAAAGTATCACAGGACCATATATATGAAGACGCTAATATTCTAATGTTATAGGATCTTGCGGTTCGTTTGTATTTGTATGTTTTCTCCCTGCTCATTTGGCCGGCCGCAATTGTGGCTTCCCACCATGAGCGCACGTTCATCTCTCTACGAGACCTTACTGGAGCGGCTGTCGCCCGCTGTCATGTGAATGAAACGGCTTCTTTCTCGCGTGTTAGTGAGCGGGCAAAATTGGTGCGTGTCTGGCGTTCTCTAATGAACCCAACATTTGCTGTAATTTAGGAACCATTGCCTCTAATACGTCAAAAACACAAAAAAAGAAAGAAAAGAAGAAAAAGAAAGCACGGTGGCCAAACATTCAGTTGCAGTGTACAAGTAAGTCTGATTACGAAGCATCTTTCTCGCCCTGCAGATTAGTTATTCGACCTGCTTTACGCTTTGATTCTGTCGGTCGTCGATTCGTCGGTCGTCAAGTTGAAGTAACACTTAAGGTTTATCCATGACAATATTAATACATTTTACATCTCGCGCTTACAATATAAGGATCCAGCACCATCGCCAAAGTGCACATCACACTTTCTCTTCAGAGTTTCTTTGTTCAGCGGGCCATCCTGCTAACGACATCACTAGTTCGCTGTAGAACACGCACAACCACGTCGCCAGGAAGCTTGAGTACCGTATGAAGCTTCTAACATATATGTGGGCGCGATAGAGGAAGAAGTATTTTCTGTAGCTGGAGGTCACTTCATCGGTATTCTAAGCAGTTCTAAAACTTGAAAGGGAGCAATGTAGCTTTTGCTAAAGACGAGAAAAGGTCGTGGTTCTTTAGCCACGAGCATGACCATGTAGTTTCATTCGGCCGTGTCTATAAAAAGAACCAAAGCGCCCAAATACCGAAGCGACCATTGGAAGCTGCTCATAAATTGCACATGAAACGTGATGATTACAGGAGGCGGAAGACGGTTGTATCAAAATGGCGCTCAATAAATGCAGTCATTTCAAAAATGTAAAAAAAAGGTCTGCAAGGGCTAGGGCCATTCCTCGCGTTCTTATCATTTATTCGACGCGTCTTCTGATGTCCACAATCCCGTGGTTGGTCAGAAAACGCAGCCGATAGAAATATTTGACAGGGCCTAGTGCATCACGAAAGATGTTATTATTATTGTTAGAATGGCTTGCGGGTGTGCTCAAGCCTGCGCCTCAAGCTTTTGCAAGGATGCGACTGTTTCGCAGACATGAAGTCTCTCTTGTAAGTACAGTAGCAAACGTTATAGATTGCTTAATCCTCCAGCACAAATAATTACTCTCTCATTCATGAATTGCATTATCACGAAACGCTTACACCTATGTTTATGCCTTCCTGCTAACTATAAGCATCTGCACGCAGTTTCACGTCTGGCTGTGCCCATGAAATCTGGCTTCACATCTGGTTTTGCCGCGTACTGCTGCTAATTCGCTAAACCAGTTAAAATGACTCACGATAAAGCCGCATTTCATTTCGCGTGTTATTACCATTTTGTGAACGGTTGCTGGCGGCCAATCCTGCATCGATATATTTTCCTAAAGCGGCATGTATGTTCCAGTATGTTCAATTCATGGAATTTATACTTCCAATAAATCATTTTTCTTCAGTAGAACGAATTGGCTGCGGCGCACTAAGACAAAAGGCTGAAATGACTAAGAAAGCAAAAATGAGCTGTAATATATATACACGGACTTTCCAGCATGTTCATAACCACGCCTGCTCTGCTCACAAATGCCGAAAAAAGAAATGAGTATGAAGTATATTTTTTAAAAGATCTTACATTCACAAGTTCGGGACGTAACTCAGCAGGAATTTCGCCTGAAGAGAGAGCGAGAAGAACGCAACAAATAATGTTACAAAACAGACACATGTGCCTAGACTCACTTCAGTTTAGATACTCAGAAACCTACCGATGTTCTAAATTCTTGCGTCTTATATAGGATACCTTCAACTACGTCCCATAATATTCACCTCGTTGGTATTTGTGCATTTACTGCGGCGAAACGTGTGACGCACAATATGACTTTAAGTCAGCCTGCGGAATTAAAATTTTTTTTTTCATTGCGGGGATAGACATTTCGACTTTGCACTGTGTTTTAGAAACACGCCGCAGGTATAAAATTCACCTACGTATACTAACATACCGTATGCTACTGAAACAACTAATTTGCCTACAAATACAGTAAATGTTAACCTTCCGTGACCCGAATACAGGTATGGTGCATAATGGCTGTTGAAGCTGTCTTGAACAGCGAAGCCGTTTAAGGTGGGCGTTTGCGGTCAGGTGCAACGCCGAAATGGGAGCCGATTCTGGTGGTAGTGCAGAAAGGGTCCAAGCGCAGTGGCACATATCCCTGTCAACTAGGATGATTATTTAATCACTGATGCCGTACATCTTTTTCCTTTTTCTTTCTAGCATTTTTCTATAATCTCCTTAATATTCTCTTTATTCCTCAAGGCAATCCATCCATTTCTTGGCCAATCCTCCATACTGGGTAGGAGCCGCATAATTGATAGGAAACAAAAACTACCTTGTACGTTGTAACTGCTACATGGCGTGCCACTTGGTGTAATAAAAAGTCACAGGCCTGCGCGGCACACGCAGCTCGGTCACAGAGTAAGCAGGTTGAGCGACGCAAGAGTAGCTCCTATTTCGGCACCACGCACAACAAGGTCGTCGCGGCAAAGTGGCTTCGCCTCGATTTTGACGAGAACGATCTGAACTATCCGCCCGGCGTCGACGGCGAGCTGTGGCTTGTAATGCTCTCTGCTCAACAGTCTGCTGAGCCCGATGGTGCCTGATTGTAGCCGCGCACGTAGCTCTACGATTCGCTTCTTCAGGAGTGGTTCGTACCTTGCGAGGAGACGCCATAACCTGTACCGAAGAGGTACCCAGAATACGTGGCGAACATCTGACATCGGGATGGCGTTGATAGCGCGCCTCGTCTGAATCGCGTCGCGTCTAAATCGCATCTCGTCGCACGCGGGGGTTGCAGGCACGTTCACTAGATGGCGCCACCATACTGACGGAGGCTCGGGTCTTGTGCGCCTGTGCGCCGGCCTATAACGCGCGTATAAAGGGCATTTTTGTTCTGCCTGATAGCAAGTGCTTGCGTGGCTCAGTGGTAAAGTGTCTGACTTCCACGCAGCGGGCCTGGGGTCAATCCCGGAGGAGAGCGGGAACTTTTTTTTCCCATTTCCGGCAATAGCGGTTACGGCCAAACGCCGGCGGTGGCATTATCACGACCAGAAACGGCTATTGGAAGGAACCCAGGACAGCTTACGCTGTAATATGTACCTGCAATGCGCGCGTCTTAACGCTACGACGACTCTGGCGATAGCTGCACGGACGCCAGCGGCGGCGGCAGCAGAGAATATCACCAACCGAAACGACGATTGGAATGAGCCCATAAGAGCTTATGCGGTAAAATGGCCTTTCGTTGTTTAAACGCAGAGATGGAACTACGTGTAGTCAGTATATTGCCACGCTGAACAATTCATCCGTGATTTCTATGCAAGCTTGACAAATTCGAAGCACACCTCAAGGGTATTTCTGCCACCTGTGACAACGCAGAGGTCTAGATCACTATAGTGTCGAATATCTCGAAAGCGAATGGCAAGTGTATGATTAAACCACTTCTCTACAGTCGCACATGCACCGGACTTCATGTCCGGGCCATGTGAAATGAATAATTTGAGTTATTATTCCCGATGTCATTTTGAAAAAGCTTGAAGGCAATGTGCAATATAATGCACAAGGGTCTTAGGAGGTTAAGAAAGAACATTTTTGTGTTTCGTGAACACTTCATTGGTTCATGAATTCAGAGATTGTCACATACCTCTCGTCAGCAGCAAGGTACGTTGAAAACGTTCTCGCGCTACTTAACGTCATTGCAGCTTCATGAACCTGTTGAAACAAATAGCATCAACATTCTATTAAGCAGGAATACAACTATGTGCCTTATTTCTAGAAGCATTGTTTGTCTAATTGAAAAATATTTCTTCCTCAGGAAAAAGGAAGTGGAATCCCATGAATGACCCGCCGCGGTGGCTCAGTTAGCTAAGGCGTTTCGCTGCTGAGCAAGAGGTCGCGGCATCTAATCCCGGCGGTGGCCGCCGCATTTCGATGGACGCCAAATGTAAAACGCCCTTGTGCTTGCGTTGCAGTGTACATTAAAGAATCCCAGGTGGTCAAAATTAATCCAGCGCCCTCCACTACGGCGTGCCTCGTAATCAGAACTGGTTTTGGCACGTAAAAACCCAGAAAGAAGAAATCCCATGAAAGAATCAAAAGTTCGATTATCCCTCACGCGGAATTGACAAACTATTTTGGGAAACGGAGAAGTTAAACCACCACTGTAGAACTCATGCCACGATGTGCTTGTAAGTCCGCATATTCAAGACTTATATAGATCATTGATGTCATTGCAGGTTTTTCTTTACACTGATATCTGTCCGATATCAGCTGTATGACGCTCTGTACCCGCAGCTCACATAACCGGCACACAAAAAAAAACATTTTCACGCCTTTCAGCACTGCACATAACATTCCACAGACTGTAAACAAAATAATGCGAAATGAGAGCAAACTGTTCGTCCCGTATCGCATTCCCATTTCTTTGTTTTTATACTATACGTATCAGTCGGGTAAATTAAATAATAAGTAAATTTTTAATTTACTCCCATGCTGACCCTGTTTTTGCATGTAAAAAAGGAGTATTTCTTTTCATCAGTGTGCAGGTTCCTGAAGAAGATTGTCGCAGTATTTTTACTGCCTTAATGAAGTTATTGCGGCTATTCCTGAGAGTTATTCCTGAGAGCTCACCGGTTATGGCGCAAAGTCTCGTGTTTTCGATAATATGTCGCCTTATCTTGAATCGTTGGAACCATATTTCCTCGTAGCGTAGGAAACAAATCCAACAAAACATCGTGATCGCTGACTTGCTACGGCAGCTGGAGCTTCGAAAGCAGTGGTTCTAACAGGCGTACTGCTTGCATGCACGCGTAAACAAACAAATACGGCCATGCTCCGTGCGTAGCTTTCACTCCTCAGCCAGCTAACAATGACGTTCTCAATGTTTCTGTTGCTATATGATTAAGTTACTCTTGACGCTCCTCATTTCTATTCCAATCCTGTTTGCTTGAGCCGGCATGCTATATTATTATTGTTATTTATTACTCTAATTTTGTGTAAAATTTTTATTTTTTCATTGATCATACTGTTTCTACATTCTCCGCATTGTACTGACACGTTGGCGCTGCGAGCAAGAAATAAATGAATCAGTTGATAAATAAATCAACTTTGTGGAATGTGGTCCACTTTTACCTTGTTATGTGTTTAACTGACTAAGCGGCTCATAATTGCGTTCCGAGAATAACAATCCCTAGAGTATAACGCCGATACAGCCAGCCAAACTCAAACGCCTCTATAAACGAATCGCATTCCTCATTATGGTAGTCTCGTCGTGGTAAATATCGCGCAGCACACCTCTCGCTATGGAGGAGGCTAACCATGTTCAGCAAAAGAAGACATTTAGTTAACATGAACTATACAGGTTTTTAGTAAGATGTCGCTCGTGTTTTCCCGCGCTCATTCCTCCATGGAATGTGCATTGTAGCAGACCTTATGGCAGCAAGGCGAGTGAAGGAAAATGCAGCTGCAGAGCATGGAAAGTTCATGTTGCATTCCTCGTCGTTGAATTGCTGCTCATTCCGCAGCTTGTTCATCGTTGCTGCTTTCGTTAACCTTAGCCTCCGTCTTAACTGTAATGCCTTCGGTGAGGCCGCGGTATTTCCAGTCCGGGCATATCGCCACGTCGTAAGCAGCTGCATATTTTGTGAGCTGCCCTGCCCGCTGCTCTGTTGACACAAGTGAAATACGAGTTCAGCAACTCCTAGATGCGTACATTATAGGGCTGGAAAGCTTAATAATATTTGCACGCTCATCCAGTGCATCTTTATATTTAGAGATGACGGCAGCTGATGAGCAGAGGGCAGTGGCGGCACCTTAGCGTGCTTCCGCTCTGAAGCAGCAATTCGGCCGTTGTCGGTGCTGAACTGCTTCATTACGCAGGCAAATTAGTTGCAGTCGTTTTTGCCGAAAATGCATTTACAATGATAGGAATTCGATCACGACTTATGAAATGCGTTGTTATAAAGGTACTTTTGTTTTAGAGATGGTATTTACGTATACGTTTGACCGTAGATCTAACAAACGGCTATATACGAGAAAGAGTACGAATATCAACAGTGAAATTTCGCGCTTTCGTTTTAAACAATCTTTCGCTGGTATGCTTGAAGTTAATGCTTCCGCTGTGAAGTTGTTGCTAAAATACCAAATAAAAGGAGAAAAGACCCAGAAGTACATTTCTTAGTAACATGACATTGAAGCTTTCCGTTCTCTGAGAACAGTTAATGCTTCCGACTTCAGCAATATGTGCTGGCCTACCATTTCAGGAACTCTAATGATAAAGGCGTAAAAGCCTATCGGTTCTAAATTATTCAACAAAATATGCAGACAACCGATCATTTCCTAAAGATTTGGGCCTGAATTCACAAACGCTTCTTGCGCTATAAGTTTTTGTCAGAAAGAGTTTCAGCCAATCCGGATGCCAGACGTATCATTTGCGAAAGCGGCCATATAATGTGAAAGGTAACTTACGAAAGAAAAACTTAGTGAATCCTGCCCCTGGGGTTGTATTCACAAAGCTTTTCGTTCGCAAGTGCTCCTAGTAATTGGCGGGTCGTTTTTACTAATACTATGCGCAGAATACAGATTGGCTGCAATTTTCTCTTACGCAAAATCTCCGAGCGAGTACTTTTTCTGAATACGGGCCTTCGTCCATCTTAAAACGCTTGCAGTTACCATATAGAATAGCTTAATTTTTGTACTGTGGGCACTGACACTATTTTTGCCGCAGAGTATTAAGTGAACTGATGTACCGTATGAAGGCGTAGGCTATTTGTGGAAAAGAGCCTTGAAATGAAAATTCAAATGATTAGGTTGCCATACATTACAGACAATTTTATTGTGATGCTTTTTTTTCTTCACGGGCGAAACAATCGAACTGTTGTGACAGGTTCTTGTGAGAATATCGCGCACGCAATGGCAACCTTGGTGCGAATAACAGAGCCGTTTGTACACAAAATGCGATTTTTTTTACACTAAATTCTCACGAGAATGAATAATATATTTGCAACACAGGAGCACTTGGAAGAAAACATAATTATAGCATCATTACGCGTCATTACGCATCAATACATCATTACGCAGTAAGTAATAAAGTCACGGTGACTGTGACACACGGATTCACCCGGGGAGTGGCGTCGGCCCAGACGACAGGGTGGTTGCTGAGGACGCGGCGGAGGACGAACCGCAGAGCCCCTTGTCCACGCTGTCTGTCACGCCAAGCTGGGTTGTCGCGACCAGCACTGTCAACGAACGGGTCGGAGCTGCGTTCTACGGGAGACGTCGGTAGGGCCGGGTGCGAATCGGGGTTTAGCAATGGTCGGCGGAGCCCAGGTTGTGGGGCAGGCCCGGGTCCTCTCGCCTGACTGGCCTGTCAACTCCACCAACCGTCGTCCGTGAACGTCCTCGGAACAGTCTGGTTCCTTGGAACAGTAGAGCTCCAACTTGGCCTGGTTGGTTGACATGCATGGTAAACTTTTTAACTGCGCTAACCCACACGGACAAAGACGATGCAGACAAGTCGTGCGAAGGTCTTGTCTGCCTCGTCTTTGTCCGTATGGGTTAGCGGCGTTAAAAAAGTTTTCCTTGGAACAGCAGGGCTGCCTCCCGGTTCTGTCTCGGGACGCGTTGCCGCCGCTTCACGAACCGGCCCTGCCTCCTTGTCGCAAGCTTCCGAGTGTCACAGCGCCAGGATCTTCTCCATCTGTGCCTCGCTAACACCACCTAGATAGCACGGGCCTACGCACTCCGATCTATGACATGCTACCGGGCCCGAAATTTCTATTGTCAAGGCTGCCATGACGAAAGCGGTGACGTCAAATTCACTGTTGCTTACGCGAGAGCATCTCCATTAGATTCTATTGCAGTCGGGCCGGGTACCATGACGACATCATCGGAGTGCTTAGGCCTTGTGCTATTTAGGTGCTGTTGGCCTCGGGCTTTCCTCTTCCTTCTCTCTTCCATTTTCTCTTTGCCGCCACCTGTATTTCGGTGCTGTGGCTTGTTCCTTCTTGCGCTTGTGTTGCATTCGTCGAGCACGTCTCACAAGTACAACATCGAGTGCACAGCACACGAACTTTGGAAGACGAGACATAAACAGCGTATTTTTGCGAATTCCGAGATCTGGCTTTTTTTAAATTATTTTTAAGACGGTGCTGCAAGGAAAATAACCTATTATTTCTTGCCTACCAGTACTTATTCACATTAGCGTTCGAATAAATAATATTCACGGCATGGGGTTCTTTACCATGCACATGAATGTATGTACACGTGCATTTGTGCATTTTGCTTCATCAAAATAAATTCGGCAGCCGCGGCCGGGATGAACCTGCGAGCTCGTGTTCAGCAACGCAACGCCATAGCCCCTGTGCTACCACGGTGGGTCACAGCAATGATCGCAGAGTTGGGTAACAAGCAGACGCCTCGCCACTACGTAATATAAAACATAGAGGACGCGGGCAGTGTTCAAAAAGTCGCGGTTTCGCATGAAAGGTGAAGCATCGATTACGATAGCAAATTCGTCGACAGCTATACAAAGTAAGGATAATAGTTTTATCAGCCGTGTAAACTTCTAAACATAGGTATACTAACTAAATTAACAAGCATGGTGTCACGTGCGCAAGCAAACATGAACGCACCTCACTCGATGACCGCGGAAACTGGCTGTCAAAACGCTGGAGTTAGTCAGCGCAGCAGCGAGCGAATTGAGCTTCGTGCCGGCGCTCGCATCAACGCGATCTTAGTCGCGAAAACTTAGAGAGGGTAGACTCTACCCCACGGCAGATGGCTTTCTAGATACAGCCCCGCGGGCGGGCGCTTGCGGCGCAAAACGCTTCTTCCGGAGCGTTGTGCACGACGGGAAGACTGCGCTTCTTTACCGCTTCCCGCCCTTTTGTGCGGGAGCCGCGATAGCAGGCTCACCATCGCATGCTTTCACTCGCACATACAGCGCATGGTGCGCGGCGACGATATTATCACCCGTGGACTTTATACGGAACCTCACGGCGACGGTGACGACGACGACGGCATAATTTCGCCTAGAATGTCCATATAATTGCTATTGCAATAAAACATGTCTTGGGCAGCCGTGGTCTCGGTCTTGGTTCTTCATATTTGGTTTCGAATTACGGGCTGGTGACTGCGGTATGGACTGCTAGTTAGTGCTAGCTCATGGACTTACGCGGCTACAGACGCCGTCTGGAGGTTTGCGAGCACTTCCCCTTTGCTTCTGCCCTGTCTGACCTTGTCCTTCAGCCCGACAGTCAGAGCTTCTCAGCTACATGACGTCCATAAAAATATGCGAAGCACATCCTCTAAGCACCCAGCTTTATGTCTGCGCATACACCTAACTTTTACTTCAGCGACAACTTGAGGGTTTGCTAAGCCATGACGAATAAATTCTGCAGTGACATCCATGCTATTGAACTAGCCCTAAAGCGGCCAGGTCTTTAAATGTGGTCGTAGCTCACCATCTTAATGACAGCGGATTCGAGGCTTGCAAGGGTTTCGACAGGAAATATAAAGAACCAATACCAATTCCATGGCAGCCCAAGTATTCCCTTTACCAGAACTCCAATATGTGTGATGTTTGGAGCATTTGTTACAGGGTCAAAACAACGACTCATAGCTTAAATCTAGAGGAGGTACACAGGGGTACGTAATAAATAGAGCCACTATTTCCCAATATATTTTCACATTTATTACCAATAATTAACTATGCATTGCTGGTAACGTAATATCAACAAGCTTGTAGTGTTCGAAAAGTGTGTCGTTCGATTGATGTGTAACGTTCCATACCTTTTCCACACTGAGGACCTTTTTATAAAGCATAGTATCAGTATACGCTCGATTCTATGTACACTTATAATTTGTGTCGCGAGTGCAAATTTGGCTTAGTTAAGATTAATAACACGCTAGAAACACTAGCTGGACTAGAAGCCAACGTAACAAAATATAATACACGCAAACCGGCAGAATGCAAATTAAAAAAAATGTCGCACAAATTATGTTAACACATGCTACAGTTCTTGCTACCCACATTACTAAATGTAATTAGTAGAGAACAGCTCCTTGGCATCTCGAAAATCTAATTCACAGAACTACAGAGAGTGTTACTGGGAATAACATCTTTACCACAAACCCATTCACCTTTGTGCAAAATTTTTGCTGATGGTTTATTTTATTTTTCTGCTTATCGGAAATTTTGCTTGTATAAGTTTCTAACAGGTGCCAAACGCAGCAAGTATGCTTTGTCTGTACGTCAGCCGTGTACAATGCATTGTATATTTTTTTCCTGAAGCAACTACCGTTATTCCGACGTGTGTGTACGGTGGCCAGGTCCTCTCAGCTGTTTGAGCAGCCTTCATTCTTGGTCTCCCGCAACATTGATACGCATTAACTCAAATCAGTTCAAGTCATTGCAATATATATATATATATATATATATATATATATATATATATATATATATATATATTGCGAGACAGCTGTTCAACCTCGACGGTTTATTAAGCAGGCCGCGCGCTGAAGCGAATGGCGCTGGCCATGATGATGAGTATATACAGATGAAGAAGATGAAGGGGTAATATAATGCTCACACAATTACCCCCGCGCATGGAAGCGGCCAACCTGGCCGCTGGCTATGGCGGCGAACGCCGCATGAAAGGCTTTAAACGTGAAACATGCACAATCTCTGTGGTACGGCAGCGGCCGTCCGAAGGCGTAACAACGGGCGCGACACGATAGTTAACTGGCGAAGTCTGTTCCTGAACTCTGTAAGGCCCGACAAAACGGGACTGAAATTTCTCGCATAAACCAGGAACGCGAACTGGAGTCCACAGCAACACTTCGTCTCCAGGCTGGAAGGAAACGACACGGTGGGATGCATCATAGCGAGTTTTGCGGTCTTGTTGACTGGCGTCGGTGTTGAGGCGGGCGTGTTGGCGACACTGGGTAATTCGCGAAACAAATTGCTCACACGTTGAATTGTACGATGGCACGGGGACGTCAAAGAAAGAGACGTCGAGGACAGTGATTGGTTGACGACCATACACAAGGAAAAAGGGCGAGTACCCCGTTGTGCGTTGGACGGCCGTGTTGTAAGCGAAGGTGACGAATGGGAGAATAACATCCCAATTGGTGTGATCAGGGTTGATGTACATTGAAATCATGTCGGACAGCGTACGATGAAAGCGCTCTGTGAGGCCATTAGTTTGAGGGTGGTAGCTGGAAGTCGTTTTATGGATGGTATTGGACGCACGGAGAACATCGTCGAGAAGTTTAGACAGAAAGGTCCTGCCGCGGTCACTCAAAAGAATACGTGGGGCTCCGTGTCGTAAAAAGATGGTTTCCAAGAAAAAAGATGCAACCTCCGCTGCGGAACCGGAAGGTAGTGCGGCTGTTTCAGCGTACCGTGTCAAGTGGTCTACAGCTGTGACAATCCATCGTTTACCGCCAGCCGATAAGGGTAGTGGACCATACAAGTCGATACCAACTACTGCGAAAGGAGCTTCAGGACACGGGACAGGTTGTAGCAGTCCAGCCGGAGGTGAGGTCAGTCGTTTGCGGTGTTGGCAGATCGAACAGGAAGCCACGTATTTTGCTACGCTTGTTGCAAGTCCAGGCCAAGAGAAGCGGCTGCGAATTCGCTCATAGGTTTTATGAAAACCAAAGTGACCGGCAGTGGGATCGTCATGAAAGGTCTCCAGTATCTGGGTCCGAAGTGATCGGGGAACTACAGGGACCCAACGGTGTCCTTCGGGATGAAACACGTACCGGTATAGCACCGAATTTTGAATCTTGTGGTTCTTCAACTGCCGACGGAGTCGAGCGTTAGGTGTGCGAGAGGATCCCCGAATACGTTCCATAACGGAGTGGCAGTAGGGGTCACTACGTTGGCAAGTTGCAAACGTATGAGAATGGCTAGGTGGGAGCCGGTCGAGAGCTGCGAGTGAAGGAAATGCAGGAGAGACGTCCGGCGGGTTGCTCACGGAAGGTGGTAAGCAGGCAGTGTTTGAAGACGGTGGTAGGGGACAACGAGAGAGAGCATCGGCATCCTGGTGTTTCTTTCCAGACTTGTAGGTGACGTCGAAGTCGTATTCTTGTAAACGAAGTATCCAACGGCCGAGACGGCCCGTTAAATTTTTACCGTCGCCAACCAGCACAAGGCGTGGTGATCAGTAACGACCGTAAAGTGGCGGCCGTGCAGATAAGGCCGGAATTTTTGGACGGACCAGACAACGGCAAGACACTCTTGCTCGGTAATCGTATAATTTTTCTCTGCAGGTGTTAGCGTGCGACTTGCGTATGCGACCACACGTTCTTCGGAAGTTTGCTGACGTTGCAGAAGAACAGCGCCGATACCATGGCCGCTGGCGTCAGTATGTAGAAGAGTGGGTGCGGTGTTGTCAAAATGACAAAGCACAGGTTCGGACGTGAGGGCACGCTTGAGGGCGTCAAAAGCAGTTTGGCACTCGTCCGACCATACATAGGGAGCTCCAGAAGGAAGTAGTTGATGGAGCGGCGCCGCAATGGTGGCAAAGTTACGTATGAAGCGCCGGAAATACGAGGCTAGGCCAAGGAAGCTACGCAAGTCTTTGGCGCGTTGAGGCCTGGGGAAGCGCAGGACAGCGGTAATCTTATCGGGGTCAGGTCGAATGCCCTCCTTGCTGACAAGGTGTCCGAGTACTTTAATGGTTTTGCTGGCGAAGTGGCACTTTTTTGTATTCAGCTGAAGGCCAGCAGCAGAGAGGCATGTCAAGACTTCGTCGAGGCGCTGCAAGTGCTGATGGAAGGTCGACGAAAATATGACGATGTCGTCAAGGTAGCATAAGCAAGTCCTCCACTTTAGGCCCCGTAGTACGGTGTCAATCAGCCGCTCAAATGTGGCGGGAGCATTACACAGGCCGAAAGGCATTACGTTAAATTCGTAAAGTCCATCGGGAGTGGCAAAGGCAGTTTTTTCCTTGTCTTCTTCGTGCATGGGGATCTGCCAGTATCCGGAGCGTAGATCAAGGCTGGTGAAATACTCCGCGCCTTGTAATGAATCTAACGCATCATCGATTCGGGGAAGTGGATATACATCTTTGCGGGTGATTTTGTTCAAGGCACGGTAGTCTACGCAAAATCGCACTGAGCCGTCTTTCTTACGCACCAAAACGACAGGTGACGACCAAGGGCTTGAGGAAGGGCGGATGATGCTTCGTTTCAGCATGTCGGCAACCTGGGTATCGATGATCTGGCGTTCGGCGGAAGAAACACGATATGGCCGCCGGCGCACGATGGAAGTTCCATCCGTGTGTATGCGATGAGCCGTTGCAGAAGTCTGTCCCAGAAGAGGAGAGTGCACGTCGAAGGAGTCTTTATGCTTGAATAACAACGCCAGTAACTCTTCCGTCTGCTGTGGCGTTAGATCAGTGCTGATTGCACTAGCGAGAACAGAAGCAGGGGCTGGCTCTATAGCGGTAGGTGCCCGTGAAACAGCAGTAGTCGAGGTAAGTACACAGACAGGCTGAGTGTCCAAGACGCAAATGACAACAGCGCCTTTAGGAAGAAGTACTGGCTCAGGGGTTGTGTTGAGTACAGCCAAAGTGGCCGTACCGTTGGTGAAGCGAACAAGGCTAGGTGCCAGAGCAATCCCTTTGGATAGGCAACGAGCTGATGGTACAACTAAAACGTCACCATCGGCGATGTCAGAGTTAACTGACATCGTAATATGCTGTGGCAGGTGCACGAGGTGCCAGAGTCGCCAGATGGTTGGGAGTAGCAGGAGCAGGAGGCGTTGTCTGAACGAACGCTGGTGGCATAGCCGCAACCTGAGCATACGAGGGCGCCGGCGAAGGAGGGACACAGCCCACAGTGCAGGTCATGGAGGACAGCTCCTCTTTGATGATGTCGCGCAGGCCAGGAACCGAAGGTTGCGGCTGAAGAGCGGGAGGACTGCGCAGGCCGTACACTTGGAGCTCCTCGCGTATGAGAGTCCGAATCAGGACACGCAGGTCCGTATCGGAGGAAGGAGGCGTGTCACAGGCGACAGGTTGTAAACGGATGGCCTGCAGGGCGTCCAGATGCTGGCAAGTGGCGATAACATCGTTAACGGTATTTGGATTCTTGATGGCCAGTGCGTTGAACGCGACGTGGGCAATGCCCTTGAGGATATGACGAACACGATCTGATTCAGTCATGGCTGCGTCAACCCGGCGACAAAGGGCGAGGACGTCCTCGATATAAGAGGTGTATGTTTCCCCGGGAAGTTGCATGCGTGCATCAAGCTTTTTCTTGGCTACCTCAGAGCGGACGTTGGGGGCGCCGAAAATTTGCCGAAGCTGGTGTCTGAAAGCCGCCCAGTCAGGGAAGGAGCGCTCATGGTTAAGAAACCAAGTCCTGGCAACGTCAGTGAGGTAGAATGCGACGCTCCGAAGCTTGTGAGAATCATCCCACCGGTTAGACTCACTCACTCGGTCATAATTGTCCAGCCAGTCGTCAACGTCCTCACTAGGAAGGCCAGCGAACATGGTGGGATCGCGCTGCCGCGCGCTGACGGTCCATGAAGGAACGGCTGGTGGGGCAGAGACGGTGACGCTGGGGGCTCCTGGTGGATCCTCTTGGGGCATGGTGGCGGAAAGGCGGGGCAAGCGGCGACCGGAACGAAGCTCCAGGGAAACTCGAAGTCGGAGAGGACCAAGGGATCGAGAGCACTCTCCACCACTTGCGAGACAGCTGTTCAACCTCGACGGTTTATTAAGCAGGCCGCGCGCTGAAGCGAATGGCGCTGGCCATGATGATGAGTATATACAGATGAAGAAGATGAAGGGGTAATATAATGCTCACAATATATATATATTGTTCTCCACATAAGAAGTACGCAGCTTCATAACGCCGGTCGCATTTACCAAGAACCTCGGAAGATTGGAACCGCCTCCCTGCCTCCATCACTGCCATCTCTGACTCCAAGAATTTCATGACCACCATTGATACTTACTTTTGTTCTTGCCCTTCCTCTCTATAACGCCTTCGGGCAGTAAAGTACCAAAACACATAAATAAATAAATATCCTAATATAATTCTTCTTTCACTACAGTTACAGGTACCCAGATTCAGATGGGTAAGCTCTACCGGCCCAGTTCCCTCCCCCCCGCTAAGGTGCAGATGATTACTACATAATATTTAGCATTTATGCAAACGCCTTGCGGTATCCCTAAATTGGAAATGAAAAATAATGTGATCTCGCGCTATTGAATGTTGTAAAAGCAATTTTCAGGGCGAGAGAACACATTGACTTAGACAACCACTGTACCACGCTCAATACAAACGATAATATTTTCAGAAAGCGCGTTAGGTTAAGTGTGTGAACTAATAATCCTAGCTCTTAGAAACGTTGTCATAAGGTTAGTTCACCTTTTTACTTGTGATATGTATGAGCGGGCAAAGTATGCTTTTTGCACTACAAGATACTCGTTGCCTTGCCTTCACACATTATTATCATTCCACTTGTAATGACAAGCACGTGTGGTGAAAACAGGCACCAAGATGAGATAGTTGCTGCTAGCAAGAAAAAGCCTTGGGGAAATATTTGTAATACCTAAGCTTTCAATACTTGTGTCATTGATGAGGTAATAACGTGGGTATGAACTGATGTTTTAAAATTTTTGATATACGAATGTTCTACGGGGAGATATCAGGAGAGTCCACTGCGCCTGAACCTGACCACTGCATTCCCTGTGAAATTTTCTGTGCTAAGCAAAGCTCATTGCTCACGGATGGTTCACTCTGCTCTTACGCACCCAACTTGTTTTTTTATTAGGATAACTATAAAAGGGGCACTCCAGGCAACTTTTTGCCATCACCTTGATATTTCGCGTTAGGTCGTAGTGCGTTAAGACCATATTCGTTCTGTTCCGTGGGCTGTGTCTCACAGCGCGGGCGCCGTTTCTTGAAAGCGAACTGCGGTGTTGGCGAAGTGCGCACGCGCGCGGGCCTCATCTTCCAAGCGATCTGCGATGGGGAGAAAGTGCATGCGCCGAGTACCGGTATCTTTGTATGCATGCGCTCCGCTCTCGACGTTTAGTTCGCGTTGAAGCGAGACGAGAGCCAGGGTGAAGGTCCATTTGTCCGCTGCGGCTGGCGCGCTTTCTCACTCGGGCATTTTCACAGCTCGTTTTCGCGGTCATCGAGCGAGGCGTGTTCACGTTTTTCTGTGCGCGCGTGATACCCTGCTTGTATATTTAGTTAGTAAACGAATGTCTACAACTTTATACGGTCCATTATACTACTATCCTTGCTTCGTATAGCTCTGTACTAATTTGCTGTTGCAATCGATACTCCGCCTTTCCGGTGAAACTGCGACTTTTCATCTCTCATAAGTTGCCATATAAGCTGTCATAAAATACTTGAGAGTGCCTGTCACAAGAACTTCAAAGTTAATATTTATTTGCTTAGTAATTCTGCTCTCATAATCTGGGTTACCTGCCATTAATTGGCCTCGAATGCCAGTACTATAGGGTGCCAAAGATTTCTGCACCTTTGTCATGCTGCATTACGTTATTTGAATGTAGGTATATTGAACGTTAGTGTTCGGTGTTCCATGCTTTCCCATTTGCTTGAATCATCTCCACTATTGTTGAACAAGAAGTCATCTTCAACAAGAAAGTTGCTGATTCCTTTCCCTTAAGCCCTTGAGCCTAATATGATTATTATTTGTAAAAATACAACAAATAATCATTCTTCCATGTCTGATCGCTTACAACCAGTGGTGTTTGCGATTTCGCTGGGCAAGACCTGCGTTGGTTCTATAATATTGGAAGATATTTCGTGTCTATCTTGGTAGATGTCTTGGGATATTAGTGTCCACTGACATACCGAAAAAAATATGAGAGCTGTATCAGTGGAATATCTCCATCTTATCTTATGAGATCCACTCTAGCTTATTTTACGAGATGCACCGGGGACTATCTAGGTATGTTTGTATCTAGGCGTTTGTATATATACCAACCTGAGTTATTGGTAGTCCATGCTGAATGGGTACCGTATTGGGCGTCTGTTCTGAGGGAACAAGGTTTGAAACCAACCGAACGACCAAGTTGGGTCACTGACTATGTGGCAATGTACGCATGTATGCCGCTCTTCCACGTATTTCTTTCCCACCGAGATGGGTCATGGTAAATGTAGGACAAGGTAGGTACCGCTGTTTGAACATAATCTTTGACGCCGACTTGGAGTACTAGGTATGCGCCACTAGTCCTGTGGAGGTCTCCAATGAACCTCCTTGAGGCCAACTTGGGTAACTGGCTATGTGCGATAAGCTGTGTGCCACCCTTCAATGAACGTCTTTTACGCCAACTTGGGTGGCTATGTATGTTCCACGAGCAATGTGCAGCTCTGCAATGCCGAAAAAAATTCTTGGACGCTGCGCGAAAGCAAACATACGTCACAAAAGGCTCCTCAAGGACATAAACCCGGTGCTTTAGCAGGCTGCTGCACAACTGCATTTGCCATGTACCGGATTTCAATGAACGTCTTTCACGCCAACGCTTTCACGTCTTGGACCATGAATGCACTGGGCATGTGCCTCTCTTCGATAAACTTCTCGCTAAATTAGGTCACTGAGTATGTGCCATTGGGTGTGCGGCAAGCAAGGAAACATATCTCAGCATTCGCATGCACCGGCGCGCTATGCTTTTCTTCTCCAAGGCTAATCACTGAAGAATAGGCAGCGCCATTAGATGGCGCTGCGTGCCCAGAAAGAATTGGGAGGAGCTCGGTTGCCGCATGACGCATTTCTCAGCATTCGCACGCAACGGCGTGTCATGAATTTCGGAGGCCACACGCAGGATTCGTGGTGCCACAGCTAGACGACGACGGGTGTTCTTAGGGATGCGCGAAAGAGGTGTCCCGCAGCAGTCAGTACACGCCTCATGCATGGCTCGTTTCGACGGCGGCATTACGGTGTGTCGCTATATTGAGTGAATGCTAAACGCATTACCGTCGACAGTCATCGGGAGACGGGATCTGCCGATGTTTCTAAGTATCATCTATTCAGACAGACAGCAGCAGCACGTGCCCAGCAGCACTTAGCAGCCAAGGTCAACAAAGCTCGGTAGGGTTACCAAAGATAGATTTCCTTTAAATATTTAAAAAGCCAGCCTCTGCGATAATACTTTAAGGTGCAAGTCCACGAATACGCATATTTTCTTTACTTGTGCAACACATCTTTAGAAAAGCTTCCTTTGCTTGCTGAACGTTTTGTTCTAGCATCATAAACCAGTGAATATCTTTCAGTAGGACGTGGGTCAGCAGAGCGCCATGAGATAAACAAACCGCTCTCCGAACAAAAGTATAAGAGAGTTGCTGCGAACTGCCGCAGAGAACTGTCGCACACCATCTTGCGTTGCCGAGATAAGCAAACCGCAACGTGTTTACCGGGCGCGCGTGAGACCGCAGCCACGACCAAAACGTGGCGAGACGGACCTGTGAAGTAAGTGACTTAGTGTCAACTTTATTACCGCACTCTCCCCGCCGGTTGGGCACAAGCGAAAGAAAAGTCAGTCAAACCGAGCTCCGCTCCAGCTATCGTCAGTCGCCGCAAACATGCTGAGATCACAGCGCACAACACTTCGCGGCGCTGGCGTCAATCCAAGTCGGGCCAGGCCACGCTGCGGAGCGTTCGTGTTAAACATGGTGACGGTGCTACTTAGATTTAGGTGCGCGTTAAAGAACTCTAGGGGGTCCAAAGTCACTTCACTTTTGTTTCCTTAAAGGCCCCTCTTTCGGGGTATTACACGAGGGATGGGGTTTACAAATATCGAGTCTTTTAATTAGTGGCCACATGTGTTCAATCATGAATGTTAGTATTAAACTTATCAGCAAATGTCTATGAACAGGTGACTTCGGCGACGTGACCGGGCAGGCCATTCCAGTCGGTCGATAATCGTCAAAGGAAGATGCAGAGAAGGTTGTAGTATGGCTGCGTGGACGTGTTCCTTGCAAGTAGTTCCCTGTAGGCAGGGAATGGCGAAGCGGAAGGGCCAACACATATGGTGCGTGATGAAGGGAGCTGTAATAAAACTTATGAAAAGGGATTAACGAATCAAAGCGACGCCGGGATGATGTTGCAGAAGGTCGCGAAAATAGTTCATTTTGTTATCCAAATACATGAATAAGAATTAAGGGGCATAAGTTAGCTTTAAGTTAAAGTGCAACAAAAGCTCTCCGGTAACGGCAATATGGCGCCTTTCAAAAATTAAATTATGGGGTTTTACGTGCCAAAACCAGTTCTGATTATGAGGCACGCCGTAGTGGGGGACTCCGGAAATTTGGACCGCCTGGGGTTCTTTAACGCGCACCTAAATATAAGTACGCGGGTGTTTTCGCATTTCGCCCCCATCGAAATGCGGCCGCCGTGGCCGGGATTCGATCCCGCGACCTCGTGCTCAGCAGCCCAACACCAGGTCGCGGGATGGCGCCTTTCATGTGTGCATCAAAAAGATATTCTGTGAATTCTTTCATTCTAACTTTTTGTTGCACTGAACAAAATTGAAATGGAACTCACATGGGGAACAATTTTTTTTTTCAAGTTTTCCAGCTGGTCAGTAATATCCATGGCGTTTCATACAAAAACCTGAAGTAGTCAAAATGAATAAGTCGATTGGTATCGAATGACCTCCGCAGGAGCCTAGTAATCAGGGCCGAAAATACAACTAGATCTTGCAACAACCAATGCAGCACAATCAACTGTTACCATGGCATTACTTATTGCAATTACCCTGCTGTTTCAAAGGTAGGTAATGTTTAGTGATATTTGCACACACCATTCAACCAATAAATATGACAAATATACAGAGTGATCATTTTTTTTTAGTTTTATGGAATTTTTAAATATCGCCTGTGTCCGATAGCATATTTCTTGTACTTCGGATGTGTTGTTGAAAGAGATACGCATTACTGGCACAAGAAATTGAAACACATACTCATCTAATTTGACAATACGTACTGATTCAATGAAATAATTACTTTACAGAAGATATTGCAGTTAACAAATTGTACCCGGCGAGTGTGCAAGACGTATCCACTTGAAATGAATTTCCAGGATGACACCAATTTCACGATATTCCAAAAATATGTGGCGAAATGATGTACTTTCGAGTTACTGTTGTGTTTCGATGCATACAAGAGCGTTTTGGTAAAAAAGTAAGCGGGACAGCATTGCATTTTGTTGCGAGTTTGAGCGCGCATATCCCGAAACTTGTGTCATTCTGGAAATTGATTCCTAGTACAAACGCCTTATAAGTTCACCGCTACAATTCATAAATTGCAAGAGGTGCCGTACAGTTTTATTGCGATAGCAATTATATGGACACTCAAAAGCAGATTTCTGCCGTCGGCGTCGCCGTCGCCGTCGCCGTGAGGTTCCGTATGACGTCAATGGAGATGAAATCGTCGCCGCGCGCCGAACGCTGTATGTGCGAGTGAAAGGGCGCGAGGGACGCGCGCTTTCACGGGGAGTGAACGCACGGCGGAGAACAAACGCGCGTTCTGCTCTGTGCTCCCTTAAGGGCTGCAGAAGTAGGCGTCTCTTTCCTCCTCTACAATCACCATATATGTAGAGCAAACGTGCCTTCTTCCGACGCATGAAAGGCCGTGGCGGGGAGGGGGAGGGAAGGGAGGCGACGTTTAGCTGCGGCACCAAGTGCCTATTTATATCAGAGGCTCCGGCAACAGTCACCAACGCCGCACGCATTTTGAGCGAACGCGGGCAAAACGCCGACGGCGTCGACAACAGTTCTGCGTGTTGCCGGTGCTGCTGCATGTCCAAGTTTATACAGCTGATAAAGCTACTATCATTACTCTGTATAGCTCTCTACAAGTTTGCTATCGCAATTGATGCTTCGCCTTTCAGGTGAAACTGCGACAACTTTTTTATTAGGAGGCTGATTAGTGAATGTTTGCTAATTAGTTGAATATGTATTTTGATTTCTGTGCAAGTAATGTATGCCTCTGAATAATCCAGCTCAATGACCCGAATTATGCTGTCTGCAACCGCCAATCTTTAACAGATTCCATAAAACGTAAAACCAACCACTCAGTATATCTGTGTCTGCCGCTGAGATCATGCGAATAATACAATGGTTACTGTCAGTGGCTACCTAATAAAGAAAGCAAGTATCTTCATTGCGGGTTCTTGCTTACTGTAATGCCAGTATGCTTCTATATTTATTTATTTATGCTTTTGCTACGTATTTCTACTGTAAAATGTGTTTTACTTTAGGACCACACAGACTTTACATCTGTCAGTATTCAACTTTGTTATGGTGTCAAGCTGCAGGCAGTTCGTACTTTGCAATACTTTTTTAATACGTTTTTGATTTTCTCAAGTCACGAATGGTAGTATATTTACACAAATGTTTGGGTACAATTAAATAAACACTTTACCGAGAAAAATAGTTCTTGTCCGCATCAATCTTACACTGTTGATTTCGTGAAGGAGCATTGAATTTGCTGTGTTAAACCAATTGACAAACGGGCATAACGGTTCTCCTCGCAGCTTTACAATATGGTTTATTACAGGCTATCACAGAGCATGCTTTTGCGCTGTCTCTGTGTGTCTGTGTCTTTATACGTCCTCGTTCAGTCGACTGGACACCTTGCATCATGCTTGTAAGCCTGGGTGACCCAACCCTGCAATACCGAAGTGCCTGTATTTAACTTTGCCCCTGTACTCTCATATGCAAGGACTATATCAACGTGATATCCAAGGTAAGGCTATGTGACCCAACATAGCTTAGCAGTAATTAACAAAAGTGCAGTTTTCAGCACTGCTCGATATATATTAGGGGCATAATTGAATGGGCTCTTTCAATGGTGACATTCAACCACGGAGTAAGATAAACAGGAGTGCCGACTCCGCCACCGCGCAATGCATTTGCTCGGGACAAACCGTGTAACGCGGACGCCGGGTATCTAGCTCATGCCTTTGCTCTCTCCCTCCGCTCCTTTTCACGCATTCGCGAGTGCTTTCTCCTTCCCTTCTACTTATGTCATCGCGTAGCGCCATCGGTCGAGGCGCGTGGAAACCACTCAACAGCTTGCTTCCATGTGCGCATGCGCTGAGTGGCGGAGACCGGCAGCGATGGTGGCGCGGAACGGGCAGCGCGGCACCCGTAGAGCGTGTCGTCTGCTAGAAATGCGGGCCCTCGGTCGTCTCGATTTGACAGCAATCAAACACAAAAAATATATGTGCACAAATAATAAAAGCACAAATAAGCACACGGTACCGCTTTTATGCACGTATGCGAAACATTTTTACATGACTTTATAGGAAACAGACGATAAATGATGCAGTACAAAACGACACAACAGAAGTACTTGTTTTTCACTCCTCTACGTCTGCGCGGAAGCGAAGATGCGAAATTCTCGTCTTCCTTGCTTTGTTTGCCATCTCAGCAGTATGTTTATTCATGCCTGACACAACAAGGTATCTTGATACTTGTTCGTGAAGAGACTGAGCAACAGGACAGTGTTTTGTTCGAGGCTGTAAATCTGGGTATGGCAAAGGACGTGACAACTTTTCGCTCTTCGCAGCGTCATCTGATATTTAGCTACTGCGCCAGTGGAGACAAGAAATTCCTGAAAGTAAGCGAGCGCTTAAAGCAATGGACAAATTATGTGCCCGACACTTCGAGAAGCACCTTATATTTGATAGTTACTTCAGCGAGCACAAAGGCGATGTCTTACTAGATGTAAAGAAAGTGCCTCGACTTCGAAGCGGAGCCGCGTTCTTTAAATTTTTGAGGGAAGCCTGGCGCAGCTCAATGATGCTCAATGCCAGGTGGAACCAGAAGACGCCGATGCGGAAGGACGGGGGGGGGGGGGGGAGCTCAATTTGTCTACAACTATACACAGTGCATGTGCCTTTCCTTGTCCAGAGACATGCCCTTGTGAATTTCCTAAGCAGGAAACACTGGCAGGAATTCCGCATTATTATGTTTTAATGAGAATGCGGCAATTTTGCTCGCAAGAGCACCGAGCGACACGAAAAGCACCGCGAGATACAAAGAACCAAGCGAAGCATCTTAGCCCTTGATGCGTGCTCAGATAAAAAGAGTGATAAACGTCAGCTTTGCATTAAAGGCTTCTTTTCGCTGTCGTCTGTCATTGCTTGAGACCACCCGAACTGCCGTTATATCTGCTTACCATTGGCCTGGTTTTTTCTTTCGGTCTTAGTTTCCGTAATTTGTTTATTTTCTGTTCGTGTGCCTTGTATAGCTGCATGTTGCCCACCTGACAAGTGCCCTGCATTTGGCCTGTATAAAATAAATGAAATAAAATGATACATTACTTGCTACTCCTGCTAACGTCACTCCGTGAACCACAAGAGCTATGCCAGCTATGCTCACTGTAGGCGTCAGGGCGTGAGAGGAGCAGACGTCAAAACGGGTAGGCAAGCAGGCGCTGTTGCTATAGCAACTGTAGCCGCGACAAAAAGACCGACAGACCCGAGCTTTTTTTTTCTTTTGGCTTGACCTACCCGCGCCTCTGCTGCTTCGGTTAGTTGGTCCCGCCTCTCTGCTCCACAGTTTTTCCTAATCCGTAGCGCCATCTGGCGAACACTCTGTAGAGCAGGAGCCGGCGTTTCAGAATGTGTCCCTTCCAGACGAGCCGAGTCGGCGTTCCTGTCTTATCTTACTTCGTGCATTCAACACAGTGCCAGCGTTATTTCAACGGACTTTGAGTATTGACATGCAGCACGTTTGAACAATGTTTCAATGGGCTTTCAATGTTGACACTCAACTCATCTTCAATAATGCTTCAAAGAGTCTGTATTTTGCCTTTCAACATGCTTTCAACCATACACAAATTAGTTCTCAATTTGAAATGCCTCAATGATGTTCCAACAAAATGTCGTGGGCCAATTATCAACACTTGTAGACACCTTCCTCAATGATGTTTCAACAATACCTCAATGTACTTGCAATGCCATTTGATGCCGTTGAACAATTAAATTTTAATAAATTTCAATATTTCTAAGCGAAGGCCCTACGGACTACACTAAAATAAAAGAGTACGAAAACAGGGAGCTATTAGGCTTCATACAAGAGATTGTGTATAAAACATTTAGCAGTGAAGGTGGCACTGAAGATAAACTACCTTTGAAAAGCGACCGCATAATTATAGTATTAGTTGCTGAAAGTGAGGTGCAAAAGACGGAGTACAGGAAATTTTGTGTTTTAATTTGTTGGAATTTTCTTGATACAAGGTAGAATTTTATTTTATCGTACAACGGAGGCTAAGTTGACATATCCGGATGGAGTTTATAAATCCACGAAATGTACTCTACTGAGCAGTTAAATTTCCACGTGAGTAGTAAGTTCTCAGACTGGTTTGTGCCATGGTTTGTCCCGCGATTGCTGGGGTTCTTCGCCAACTCCGTACAACTTCCGTGCACGTATTCGCTTCATAGATGTCGTAGTTTCCCTCCTGTGCACACAGAAGGTCGTAGATAAATGAGCAACATGACGGGACATTTTCTTTGTATTCGTCCTTCACCCAAAGTTCGCAGCCTGAAAAGGAAGTGCATATTTATTGCAAGATATCAATCTCTCTCGCGATTCGTGGTGAAGAAAGAATATGAAAGCAAAAAAATCCGATTGTAATGTCACTCTTTTTAAGCAGTCCATTGAAGACGAAATGCAAACAGTAGCAGAAATCACAGGAGTGTGGAAACAAAAGAGTCGAGAGTGGGAGTACTAGGTTGATCTCCTAATATTGAGAAACAGGCACACCGAAGCATTTTGTATAAAGGAAAACTGCCCTCCTGAGTGCATAGCTGGCACATTCAGACTATATTGGCCCGGTTTCGATCACGGTTGCGGTGGTCGCATTCCACTGGGGGCGAAATGGAAGAACGCTCGTGTACTTTGGAAAAATTCCGCCTTTGTGAGCTTCACTACTTAAACCATTCCACACGTCTTGCACGGAAAATCTTTTGATATTAAGTAAATTTAGAATTCGATGTTTCTAATCGCTTCTGATTGAGAGCCGCAATTTCACAGGCAAATTTAGAGAGGATTCCATAGGCGCCCAAGTACGAAGTCTTGTCATTATATCATTGACATTCGTTCCCACCATTTTTCAGAAACAAGCTTGGGACTTCGCATATCTTCCCACCTTCCATCATAGTATGTCAGTGCACTATAATACATTTTATTTTTCAGCCTTAATTTCTCAAGTGAGAACCGTAGCTGCATAATATCCTCAGGGCAATGGCGTGTCTTTTACCCCTCTCCGCCGTCTTCACATGATCTTTGTAGCGCAAGAACTCGATATAAAAGATGGCACTGAGAGGAATGAAAGGAAAGGAAAAACGAGCGTTCTATTGTTCCTCTCACTGCTATCGCTCATTTACGAGTTCTTGCGCTACGAAGATCATGTTAAGCCAACACCAACTCACCCAAGCAGAAGTCTGTAGTACATACGGCGTCTTCGTATCACAAACACCTTCGTTCCTGTATTCAGTAAGATACAAGTACCAAATCACCTGTGCAGTAAATTTAGACAGTATTGTACTTTACGGAAGGTGCGTTGTTCTTTTACTTGGGGCGCACATGGTTGAAAGTCTTTAGTGTTCTAAGCTTGTAATCTTTCTGAATGACCCTATTGCAAAAACCAGCATCTCCCAGTGTGAAATCAACGCGCTTTATGGCACTGGATCGCACTGGGGATGCTGGCGCTCGCTGGGAGTCACTGGGACAGCGGTGAGATTGCTGGGTAAGAACTGGGTCACACTGGACGAGACGCTGATTATGGTGATATGACGCTGGGGCGAACTGGTGTGTGCGGTACACGCGCTAGCTGTCACTGGAAAACGCTGGGTCGTATTGGAAACTGCGCTGGTTACGTTTGTTCCGCACTTCTTCCAGTACGCAAGGAGTATAGGCGCCGTTGAATAATAAATACTCGGTACAGTTTCATGGGCAACTACTAGTCTCCTGTCTTAAATAACGCTATATGTTGGGGTCATGAATGTCTGTTTTGTCTCGCAGCTTGGAATAAAGGTGCGCGAGCGGCCCATGCATATGTGCCACTAAAGATCACTTTCCTTTTGTGCATTTCCCATTAGAATGTGCGGATCTTCTTGAATTGAATTACGGAAACGCAGATAAAGTCTCGTTTTATAGTAATTTGTACGCAACCGATGACTGCGAGGTGTCGCAGTGTTTTGCAGTCGACGCGAAAGCCATAAATAGTTCAGACGTGTTCGAACGGACCCCAGGAAGCCTGCTGTTGATTGATATTATTGCACCGTTAACAAAGCTGAGGCCATTCGTGCGCTTCCACTTTCCCTGGTGTACTAAATATAATAGCGAAATGGTTCTGAGGCCCAAATACAAACATTTTAGCATTCACCAGGTACCCGCGCCGCGATCGCTCGCTTCCACCGAAGGTAAGGCCTACCACACCTGCCGAGTGCGTCTACGCTCGATCGGCCAGTCTGGGCTCAGGAATCAACGACTCTAACGAGGGTAAATCACTCTAAAATTCAGCTTTCGCCATCGGTGCTTTTAAACACATCATGTTTTCGTGCCCGCAGTGTCAGCACACAAGCAATGAGCGCCGACGTGACGCGTTATAAACATACAATTATGTGCTGTCGCCCAAATCTGCTAGCCACACTAGCCAACGCTTCTCTGACGGAGATATGTGACTAGACGTAGATATCAATCGAAACATATTGTCGAACTACAGAAATGTTGCATTACCCTTGCGCGAAGAAAAAGATACGGCTGTGAAAATTGGCAGTAACAGCCCGTACATCGTCCCAGGTCGGCGGTATACCAATCGCAAAAGCAAATCAATGATGTAGGACTTCCATGCAGGCATACTATTGAATACTGACATCTTATTCTTTGTGATAGAGGCGTAAGTTTTAGTGGCGGGGCGAGAGCGCATCTAACACGTCTGTGCGAGACATGTCTTTGCGAAACTGAAACTGCGTCTGTGTTTTGCCATGGCAAATTATTCACCGTCCACCGCTTACCTGCGTGCAATAATGATTTACCGTTTACCACGTACCTACTTGGCATAGCTGTGAAGTGTTTGTTTTGTGCTTGTAGACTCGACTATGGCTCTTTTGGCCGCTATGTAACTACCTGACGCACGTATCTTCTATATACGTTATAAATACCATAAAAAATAAACAAACGAAAAGCCTCGTGGCGGCATGGTAAGGCTGTCAGCTTGGTATCTATAAGTCAGGCGATCGGATCCTAGCGGGTGGTACCTTGCTTTTTTAAAAGTTTCTTGCTTTTATATTGCATTAAAACGCTATTTGTTCATTTAGGTATTTAAATATATATATATATATATATATATATACGGGAGCCAGGCACCGCGCATTTCATACCAGTACTCGGCTACCAGCGCTTCCCAGTAAGCCGTGCCTGGCCAACGCCCCAGCATGGACTGGAGACTGCATACTGAGTTTTGCAAAAGGGGAATTTGTTAATTTCCTTAAAATATAAATGATTGGTTATGGTGAATTCGTACATTATTTTGTGTACTTATCTTCGGGACAGTGGAAACGGACACGGCGCTTCAGTTGTGAATTTATTAAAGATAAAACATTAAATATAGGCAAAATGTAGCAATTGCCACCTTTTGTATTTATTTACGTAACTCAGTTATAGGCTGCTTGCTCCTCGCAGTAACGATGAGTCGTTGCCTCGTAGAACACAGCTGTCTATTTTTTCTGGATTAAAAAAATCGGCATAATTGAAATATGGTAATAGCAGTCGACGGCAATGCGTTTAGCACTGAATCGATATAGCGATAGAACGTATTGTAACCGTCAAAACGAGTTATGCACGAGCAGTGTACTGCAACGGTAGAGTATACTAGAATAGGGGAGTGGGTCCAGCGGACGCCTTAGCAAGCGGCGAGCCTGAAGCAAAAAAGTTCTCGCAGTTTCACCCGAAAGGCGAAGCACCAATCGCGATAGCAAATTATTAGAGCTATACGGAGTAAGGATAGTATTTTTATCAGCTATATAAACTTGGACATGCAGCAGCACCAGTAACGCGCAGAACTGTTGTCGACGCCGTCGGCGTCGGCGTTTTGCCCGCGGTGGCACCGAACGCGCGCGGAGTTTTTATATAAATAAGTATTTGGTGCCGCAGCTAAAGATCGCCTCCCCTCCCTCCCTCCGGTCCCCCCACAGCCATTCGCGCGACGGCGAAAGTTGCGTTTGCTCTCTATATATGGAAAGGAGGAAAGAGAGGCTTAATTCAGCGGGCCTTCGGGGAGCCCGGCGCCGAACGCGCGTTTGCTCTCCGACGTGCGTTCGCTCCCCGTGAAAGCGCGCGTCCCTCGCGCCCTTTCACTCGCACATACAGCGTCCGGAGCGCGGCGACGATTTCATCGCCGTTGACGTCATACGGAACCTCACGGCGACGGCGACGCCGACGGCAGAAATCTGGTTTGGAGTGTCCATATAATTGCTATCGCAATAAAAAGGCGGAAAATGTGGCGGCGATGCCGTCACCTTATTCTGAATCTCCGGACAATAAACGTTGGCTCCGGCTCTTTAGGCAGCGCTCATTGGCTGAGGCGAGCTCGCGGGCTGAGTAGCTGTCGTCTGCTCGACGCACCATCGTTGTTGCGTCGTTTGCGTTCTTTCTGCCGCTCTTTTATCATTTAATTTACAATAGATCGGTGGGGAATAATTTCAGTGTTACCGCCACCGAGTATCCGCCTGTCAAAGCTCCATGCAGCTGCGATAGGGTCTCCGACGCGGCAAGCGTTGGGCCGGCGAGCGGGTCCGCTCATTCGGCAGAAAGTGATGATGGCGCCACCTTGATTTTCCATAAAAAATGCCTCACCGCAGAGCCCTCGTTGGACCCACTCCCCCAATCTAGTACACTCTAGCAACGGGACTGCTTCATCGCTAAGAAACCTCGGCGCCATCTAGCAATGCCTACGCGAAGCCTGCACGTGGCCTCCGAAATGCATGGCCTACTGGTACATGCGAAAGCTAACAAACGCGTCATGCGACAGTCGGGCTGCTCTGTCGCGCTTCTTTGTAAACACGCTGCTCCATCTAGTGGCACTGTTGAGAAGTCCGCGCATAGCCTCCAGTGGCATAGCGTGCGGGTGAATGCGAACGCTGAGAATCATTCTCTCGCTTGC
Source organism: Dermacentor silvarum (assembly GCF_013339745.2). Taxonomy (NCBI): domain Eukaryota; kingdom Metazoa; phylum Arthropoda; class Arachnida; order Ixodida; family Ixodidae; genus Dermacentor; species Dermacentor silvarum. Next base: position 100,704,807 of record NC_051162.1, read on the forward strand.
CGCACACCCGGTGTCACGTACAGAGTGGCGTAAGTTGACGTGAGGTTCATTGAAGAATGGCAGAAACCTTGTATATTTGTGTGGTAGCTCGCTGAAGCGTTGACGCAAGGAATTGGCCACAAATCTGCTTGCTTCGCTGCAAATAACATCGAAAGACGATAGTCTTCTGCCGCCCTGATACGTAACACCCTCTCTTCTCCCCTCCCACCCTTCACGCTATTTCTCTCCCCTCTCACTCCTCCTATGATGGATGCAACAAACGTTTTGCTGAATTCAGTTCAAATTTCCCGCGTTCGCCCTGCTCTCGCGCCATCTGTTGGGTCCTTTTATTACTGTTGGCTTAAAATCGGCTACAGAGCCGCGGCTTCACTCCGCTTGTTTTTAACGCGTGTCGTCTCTTCGACATCATTCCTAGCATTTCTAACGCGTTGATTTTACATTTACGAACATAAAGACCAGCCAAATGTGTATTTCTAATTAAATGAACGCTGCGCATCACGATTATGTACTTATCATCATCATCATCAGCCTAGAATGTTATGTCCACTGCAGGACGAAGGCCTCTCCCAGCGATCTCCAATTACCCCTGTCTTGCGTAAGCGTATTATAACTTGCGCCTGCAAATTTCCTACCTTCATCATCCCATCTGGTTTTCTGCCGACCTCGACTGCGCTTCCCTTCTCTTGGTATCGATTCTGTAACCCTAATGGTCCACCGGGTATCCATCCTACACATTACATGGCCTGTCCAGCTCCATTTCATCCGCTTAATGTCAACTAGAATATCGGCTATCCCCGTTTCTTCTCCGATCCACATCGCTATCTTCCTCTCTTTTAACGTTAGTCCTGAGATTTTTCGTTCCATCGCTCGTTGTGCAGTCCTTAACTTGTTCTCGAGCTTCTTTGTTAACCTCGAAGTTTCTGCCCCATATGTTAGCACCGGTAGAATGCAATGATTGTACACTTTTCAACTATAGTGGTAAGCTCCCAGTCAGGATTTGGCAATGCCTGCCGTATGCACTCCAGCCCAATTTTATTCTTCTGTAAAATTATTTCTCGTGATCAGGGTACCCTGTGAGTAATTGACCTAAATATATGTACATATATTTTACCTCAAATAGGCCTGAGGTTACCTTTGCGCTGTATAATGTTGATGTGTATGACCCCGTGCCACCAGTTCTAGTAACTTGGTTGGTTTTCGCCGGGTGGTTGAATCGAGGGACAGACAGACAGACAGACAGACAGACAGACAGACAGACGGACAGACGGACAGACAGACAGACAGACAGACAGACAGACAGACAGACAGACAGACAGACAGACAGACAGACAGACAGACGGACGGACGGACGGACGGACGGACGGACGGACGGACGGACGGACGGACGGACGGACGGACGGACGGACGGACGGACGGACGGACGGACGGACGGACGGACGGACGGACGGACGGACGGACGGACGGACGGACGGACGGGACGGACGGACGGACAGACAGACAGACAGACAGACAGACAGACAGACAGACAGACAGACAGACAGACAGACAGACAGACAGACAGACAGACAGACAGACAGACAGACAGACAGACAGACAGACAGACAGACAGACAGACAGACAGACAGACAGACAGACAGACAGACAGACAGACAGACAGACAGACAGACAGACAGACAGACAGACAGACAGACAGACAGACAGACAGACAGACAGACAGACAGACAGACAGACAGACAGACGGACGGACAGACGGACGGACGGACGGACGGACGGACGGACAAAGTTTTTCGCGTTTAGGTCGCCCAAGAAAGACTATCGTCTTTAAAAACGTTCATTGAAAAACGGCATGTAACCACTGCATTCGAGACGTTGCCTGATAAAGCATCGGGTATCTGCCCTTCGGAAACCAGCGGCACTATAACGTAAAATGATTCCTAACTGTTTTGATTCCCAACTCCTGACGTCAAATTTACGTAACCACCAACGCACGCATCGGGCGGTGAACAGCAGCATTGTCTGAACAACCCAATCACTCTCCTCGTTTATAGGAGGTTACCTTTGTTCGCTTTCAAAACCAATAACATTGCCTACACCTTGCGGTTGTTCTTGTCTAATTGGATGACAAGAGGCGAGGTGCACCCTCTAGTGGAGAGGGTTTCGATGGGGCTGAGCCAGCACAGTGAAAATAGATAACCGCATGAAGAGGGTGGTGCCGGCTTCTCCGATTGGTCCGCTTCGCCTTACTTAGCTTGCAGTGGCTGGTCGAAAATCGCGGCGGCGTGCAACAGAAGGATAAGAATGCCGCTACAACTGATCTTCAGCAAGGAAGAGTTGGCAAAGCGATGGCCTATGCATGCCGAAAGGGCTCGATAACGTTTTACTGTCACGCAAAAAGGTTTATCATGCGCAAATAAATATATGCTCACCGGCAGGTGCGAGTAGCGAGGGCCTGAGCGATCGGCGGGCAGCCATCTTCTATTCTTTTCTGAACGGGGCAGTCTGTGGCTATTCAGAAAAATTTTCACTTTTGTTCGGCAAATTATTGCTTTTTTCGCGTACACGTCACTTTGACATGGTGACTTTTCGCGGTTTTGTGAGGTCGCGTGACACAGACGAAGTGGGCGTAGCCAGAAAACACTGGACCAATAGCAGAGGGCTAATGGTGAAAAGACGTCGAATCAGGAATTATTATTTTTCCTTTGTGCGGTTTAATCATGCATAATTAGTGTGTACACGTTATTTCAGATGGGTAGCTATCGCAGTTTTCGTGACGTCGCGTGACAGACAGGCGAAGTTGGAAGTGGCCTGAAAATGTTTTGAATAATCGTGGAGGCTGATTGCAGAAATTGGAATCAAAACAGTTTGGAATTATTTTACGTTATAGCGCGCCAGTGTGACGTGGGTTTTATTCCGCTCTGCATAGGAGCTAGAAATTTCACGGATCTTTTAAGCATGAAGTGCTTTTAGCTTCCGTTGTCGGCGACCTTCGAGTGACCTTGAGCCAAAACCAGAACCGTTATCCGGGCATTCAAAACAAAACCAGATCATCCGGATAATCAGTCAAACCCTGGTCCCCACACCTTTGTACACGACCGCATTACATACGCTAGTTACTTTCCAAACAAGTTAGAAAAATATTGCTTGTGAGTTCTTCCCAATGTTTCTTCACAATATCACTCAAGCTGTAACTTCTAGTACGCTGAAGTTTTATTTGCCATTTCCAATAGCGTCGTTCAAAAGGCAGATATAGGTGACCTAAAGCCGCACATTTGCAGCCGCCCACTTCGATGCGACAAGAAGAAATAGTTGCGGCAGAAGCTGAGCGCGTTGGACTGTTACAAGAAAAAACGCGGTTGAAGACGGCGGCACAACAGGCAGCAAAGTACGACGCATGTTAGCCATTTCATGCTTACATCTATTCTCGAATACGGGAAAGCCAACAATTTTTTTTGTCATTGTGGTGCGGCACATACCTACTGACACATACCCAGTTAATTTAGTTGGTATCAAAAAGGTTCACTGAAAACCAGCACAGAGCGATTGTCCCATACCCAATGCTCCAAGTCGGTTTAAAAGAGTTGCGTTGACGAGTACAACATACACAGTCACGCATCTGCAGTTATCCATGTCTACGGGAAAGATATTTGTTGAAAGGGACACTAAAGGCAAATAAAAAGTCAAGCTAAAGTGATAGAGTAATGCTCTAGAACATCTAAGGCGTCAATATAATCGCGAACAGAGCTTTAGCAATCGAGTAAGTGAGGTAAATGCAGGATACGAAAAGAGACTCCCCAGGGACATTCATGCACTTACCCGATGACGAAGGCACTCCTCAAAAAAATTATGTCACTAATACTGAACCACTTAGATTAAAAAGATCATTTCGTTAGATTGTAAGACGGAAGAAAATGTTCCTTGTATGCTTCTGTTAGATTCTTAGAAAAAGTAGCTTTTTGGCGTTACCCTTGATAACGACATGGGTGGTATAGAGGATTCGTTCTCGGTCGACTCTGCGCCGCGCCCTTTCAATTTTCAGTAGTTCCGTTATTCCGTAGTGCTGCGCTGGTGTTACTGGCTCGCCAAACTCGCACCTGAAACTCGCCCGACGTCGCATTGATGGAATGGTCGCTGCTTTCGCGCTCAGAAAAGCCGGTGTCGAGGCCGCCGTCGTCGTACGCAACGACGCCGGCAGCGCGAGCCCTCAGCAGCAAGGTACGCTCATAGGAGCTTAACTCGCTGAAATCGATCCCAGCATCGCGAGCCAGTGTGCCGTTGTCATTGTCGTCAGCAAGGTCCATTGCGACGAGCGTCGACGATCATCATGTTTACAATTCGGCACACGCTTTTCCTTCCGCTTTCACACAGCCGTCGGCTCTGTCTTGACTCTGTTTCTGTCCACGCGTCGGCGTTTTCCGCAACAAAGCCGTAGCGCCGTCTGCGGGCGGCGTTTTACTCACCGGCGGCACAACGTCACTATGAGCTAGACCATGACGTCACCACTCCTCGCTCGGGAGGGTGAGCGATTTGAATGGTGTGCTAGAGGTACGCAGACGCTTCAGACGCAATTTGCTCATGAAATATGTCTTTTCTTGCCACGAAACAACCGTTTCGAGGTTTCTGTGATCCTATTTTAACATTCCACGTTGACTTAATATTTGCCTTTAGTGTCCATTGAAGATCGCCATAAATGTAGAGAGTACCACATGCTCAGTGACTCAAGTGCACGTGCCCGTCGGTTGTTTTCAAAACGTGTTCTCTTAGCCCAGCAGGTCCGATGTTCGAATCATTCGATCATGTATTGCACAGTCACACAAGTTGGCGGCAAAACGGTTCGACTCAACATACATATAAAGATAGGGTGTTTCAGCGAACACTTTCGAAAATTCTTAAAGGTTGCCTGATGCAGATAACACAATTCTAGTTCATGAGCTGGTCTATTTGAAGAGGCGGACATTACTTGCAGAACAAATGGAAATGCATAGTCGACTAATTACGAAATATTCACTAATTACGTTTTTAACTAATTACCTGATGGCCCAGATTGCAATTTACAAATTGTAGCCGTGCAGTTCGCAAAGTGGATCCACTTAGCACGAATTGTCGGGATGACACCAGTTTCGAGAAATTAATTCCCGAACTTTGCGAAGAAATGCATTGGTGTTCCGGTTACTTTCTTAAGAAAAGGTCGCTTTCTGCATTGAAGCACAAATGTGCTAACGTATGGGGCAGAAACTTGGAGGTTAACTAAGAAGCTCGAGAACAAGTTAAGCACCGCACAAAGAGCGATGGAACGGAAAATGTTAGGCCTAACGTTAAGAGACAGGAAGATAGCGGTGTGGATCAGAGAACAAACGGGGAAAGCCGATATTCTAGTTCACACTAAGCGGAATAAATGGAGCTGGGCAGGCCATGTAATGCGTAGGATGGATAACAGGTGGACCATTAGAGTTACAGAATGGATGCCAAGAGGAGGGAAGCGCAGTCGATGACGGCAGAAATCTAGGTGGAGTGATAAAGTTTGGAAATTTGCAGGCGCAAGCTGGAATCAGCTAGCGCAAGACAGGGGTAATTGGAGATCACAGGGAGAGGCCTCCATCCTGCAGTGGACATAAATATAGACTGATGATGAATGTCCGCCTCATCGAGTAGACCAACTCATTATCTATAATTGTGCTATCTGACACAGGCAACTTTTAAGAACTTTTTAAAGTGTTCGCTGAAACACCCTACATCCGTACATAGGTTAAATATGAAGTTAGCCCTGTAAAGTCCTTGAAGTACCCTAAGAATGCGAACGCAAATAAAATAATTAATTGAGTGAACCATGGGTGTTCATTTTTTAAATTTCCAATAATGCTAGTTTTCATCACGAAACTCATATCGCCTAATTTTCTTACAAGTGAGCCTCACACAGTTTCTACTCAAGTAATGTATAGAATGCGCAAAGCTGCAACTAGAGTGTACTAGACAATGGTCGATTGGGCCGAACGGCGCTGTCCCGCTGAGGCGCCGCGTGTGGAAAAATTCCCCGAGGGCGCTGCGAGCGAACTGGATTGGGGCGGAGACGCGCTCCGCGGCATATTCAACGTACTTTCGCTGCGGGCGCCGAGGCAGATTGCGCATAGTACGCTCTTAAAATAGTGCCTTATTTCAACTGCAAAATTATGTTTACACCATTTTGCCAAACATATATATTTGAGGCATGAATTATACAGCGCGACGTTTTCAATTTTGCTGTCGTTGTCAAGCGCGTCGTCTGCTAGCGAGCGCACGTTTGCTACGCGGGCGCTGGCGGACGCCCGGTTTTTCTCGCAGAACCTCGGTACAGTACATTTTTTAATGGTTTAGTTGCTTCGGTGCGCCCATGACTCTTGACGGCCAGTTCCAAATGTAGTTTTAGCCAGGTGAACTGCTGTTTTTACCACTGTCCTCTAAATGTAACTGGTATCTCCACACCATGAAGGCTACGTAAAAAAAGTTTAATATTCATACCCTGTCATTTTACACGCGCTTCTCGTTGGTGGATATTGATCAGGGACAATGATCGAAGAAAACAATATTAGAGCGAAATAAACCAGGTTTATTCTTTTATTTATTTATTTTCAATAAAGTTTTTACTCACTCACTCAAACCAGGTTTACTAACTGCGTGGCTCGGAGAATGGCGAATGCACTTCTAGGCAATTAAATCAAAGGGTACATAGACTTATATAGTCACGATATATGTGTAAGGGAAGAAATAACAAATATTCTAAATGCACTATTTGAAAAAGTGAGAACTCCCGACCGGGAATAAGCGCATGTGTTTGCCGCAACAAACACACTTATTAGTGAATATTGCACATAAATCTCATTCGCAGGCATAATATTTATAGCAGGCAAAAACATCGCATATATATATATATATATATATATATATATATATATATATATATATATATAAGCGTTCTTGATATACTGCACGACGCCGAATAGTCATTTCCGTTCGAATGTAACACGTAACAGCACCATTGAAGTCTCAAAGGTGAGTGACCGATGCAAGTGAGGACTGCTATTTCGAATGATTGTGCTGCCGGGGAATCGTGACTGTTGCGCAGAGGCGCAGTTCCTGAGAGAATTAACGCACGGGTGTTAATAAGTCCTGCTCAACAAGTTCCTAGCTGTCATTCAATGTAAACGCCCTCGTTTGGGGCAGCCTGTAAATCTGCTCACTTGATTCAGGCAAGGAAAACTTTTTTGACAGTCTCACCATGTTTGTAACCCATTAAAACTGGGTGCTCCATGTGGTACCACACTTATCTTCAACGAACGCAACATATCTGCACATATATCTACATGTATGTGAGGTATGCCGTTCTTTAATTGTTTCATTATGGTCGTTATGATAGTGCACTGGATAACTTAAAGCAGCCGTTTTTAATATACAAGCTGCTGAGTTGAGCGGTCATACATTTGGGAACGGCATTACATTTACGCATGAAATATAGGATAAGCGTAACATGTTTTTCTCGGAAATGAGACTCGAGAATAATTTACAACTATTTTGTTTACACCCCTAGAAAAAAGCCGAAGAACGCAGCCACATGCTTTTCTCTCTCTTTTTAATTTAAATAAATTCTTGGGTCTACGTGGCAAAACCACGATATGATTATGAGGTTTAGTTTTCACGATGTGGGCTTCTTTAACGCGCACCTAAGTAGAAGTACACCAGTGTTTTTCCATTTCGCTCCCGTCGAATTCTGCTACCTGAATTTAACCCGCGAGTTCCATGGAGTTTTGCAGCCCAACGCGGTATCCACTATATAGCCACTAATTAGGCTACCACGCCAGCTTTCTTTCTTTCCTTCTTTTTTTCTTTTTTTGAAGTATTGACAGGGAAAAAATTTTCACGTACGGCTTATACGGCCAAAGATGAGCATATAGAATAACTAAAATTGTTTTCGGCGCTCGAGGTCCTACCGCAATAAATGACGCCATACCGATCACTCCGCATTCTGCTACGCGAGGAAGGCGGAAACGTTAATGGAATGTTGCGCTGCAGTTTACTCTTTTTTCATCTATAGCAATGCTTCCCGTAAACCTGAGTACAAGGCACCGAATGGGAAGATATGATGTATACTTGTTTGAAGCGGCAAGCAGGAAGGTTACATGTGTTTCTCCGTCTGCGTTTCGCAAGACCTACTGATGGAAAACTATATGCGCAACAATACTCTCGAGAGATACATGCTGCTTGAAAAACGAGAAAAATAATTGTTCTCCCAAGGGAACCGTACAATAACATAGTAGAATGAAAGCCGACCCTGCGACCGCAATGCACGCACATCAGCGAGCGGCATTAAAAAATAAAATAAAATAAAGAAGAGAAAGCAAGGAATTCTTAAGGCAGAAATACATGTCATATGCAATTATGAACACCATTTGAGTGGTCTGAACGCAAATATCAGCGCGCGAAGTAGTACTAATGACCCTGCCGAGCTGTATCGCCAGCAGTTTCCAACGGCGCGACCTTGATGAGGCCCAATCCACTTCGATCGCAGCGCCGCCACAGAATTTTTCCACATCGGGCGCCTCACTGCAAAGCATGCGCCGCCCCAACCGCTCGTCCCACTCGACCGTATTCCAGTACACTCTAGCTGCAAGGCATTGTTCTTGCTGTGCCTATCATGTTTAGTGTCAGTGCCGGACTTACTATGTAGTTAGAGAACCGGCGACTTTGTGGATAGGTTTTGGTGCTACCGTTAAAGAATAGGCAATAAAGTTAGCAGTTGCACCAATCTCCACCACAACTTTGTAATCATGTAATCGTAAGTTTCAAAATCTTAGCTTCCCAAAGTCCCAATCTCCGCTAATAAAGAAGTCCTCTGAAGCAATGGATTTGCTTCACTGGTCCTAAGGAAATTTGAATGATTGCTTCAGAAAAAGATCCTGGTCTGTAATATCAAGTCTAATAGCAATGCAGAAAGACCCGATTTCTTAGATACACAATTAAAAACGCGGAGGATTCTACAAACGCAAAATGTTCTTGACAAATTGCAGGTAGAAAATATTTGCTATTGCATATTGCCAGGGGTAGATATTGTTACGAGACTGCGCGCAATGGGACAAAGATGACGTTGACCATTTGAGTGAAGAAGACGACAATTGAAGAGATTGTCTTTCCGCCATCTTGGCAGTGCTACAGCTCGCTGTATATATTCTTGAATCAGTAACCGGCGTTCTGGTATGCGAAGTAACACATTAATTATGGTCTACCGTATGTATGTACGACCGATTCTAGAATTTGGATGTGTTTTGTTTTCCGGAGGTGCAAAATATAAAATCAGACCACTTGTTCTTTTAGAGAGAGAAGCTCTTCCAATATGTTTAGGCCTGCCTAAATTCGTTGCTAATGATGTGTTATACCAGGAAGCGCGCTTACCTTCTCTTCACACGAGATTCTGTATGCTTACGGTTCAAACCTATTTAAGGGCTTATGAATCGCCTCTTAGACGTACAGAATATATATTTATTAGTGAACCAAATTCATTTTTGAGATCACGTGGCCTCGGTTACACACCCCACAGGCTGTATTTGTGCAGGCACAATTAGCACCTTTAAATGTTCGAATTAGGGAAATCATTCCGTTTGATAGGTCCACATTGTCCTTTAAAATAGAACTTGCGGATATTTTCCCAAATAACGCAAAACTGCTGCCACCAACATATTTGAATGGCCTTTTGTAAGATTATTTGGCCCATTTCCCAATAAATGTAATAGTGACTGATGCTTCCTCGTGTGAAGAGAAGGCAGGTGTGGGAATATACTCGCCATCCCTCGATTGGTCTTTTTTCACTTCTCCTGCCCAGATTACACATCAGTTTTTCAGGCCGAACTTCTGGCAATAATTCTTGCATTGCGAAAGTTACCGCTACATGTTACAAAAGTTATTATTGTCACAGATTCACTTTCTGTATGCAGCGCGCTTAACGCATCTACAAATTTGACAGCTTTAAACACGTTTTATACATTAGCTGCTCCCCACTTAAAGTTAGTTCATTTAGTATGGGTAGCAGGCCACCGAGACATCCAACTTGATGAAATAGCTGATTCTTTAGCACGAGCTTTTTAAAAGGGTCTGGCGATATCCGTACTGCCGGCAACTGCGTATACCACTGCAGCCAGACATAGACAGTTTTCTTTGACTGAAGATAAGAAAAGCCTCACACTAGCAAAATCAACAGACTTTATACATCTAAATTATTCTTGGAATCGACAGTGGTGTCCCAACCGGCAATTCGAAGTAACATTTACAAGACTGCGTTGCCGTATGTGGTCTGGCGGCATCACCATTATGCTACCTCTGCAATGAACCACAATCTATCGATCACTTTTTATTATCCTGTCGGCGGTTTTCTAATCATCGACAACGATGTTTAGAAATTCCACTTCGCAATCTAGGTCTGCCGTTAAGCAGTTCAGTTTTACTCTCACTTGGAGCCACGGTGTTAGGATATGGCCACGGGAATGTTTGCCGAGCCATTTATAATTTTCTATGTGACACAAAAACATTGCCTTCATAATATTTTTCCATTTTTACGTGATTGCTTTATTTATCCTTCATTAAATTATAGCTTTAGCAAATTCAAAAAAGTCACAAAACCACAATTATATTATTATTATTATTATTATTATTATTATTCAAAATCTACGTATTTACTTTGCTGTATTTAATTTATTATTAAATTCATATTACTATTCCTATTCAGGCAAGGCTGACTAACTTAGTATAGACTACTTAATTCTTTTATTATTGCTTTATTTCTCATTTTCAATTAGTCATTTATTTTTATTCTTATACTTATGTATTTATAAATTAATTTATTTTAAATTTCTATCATAATACCACCCGCTTCGTGGCCTATCCCCCTCAGTGGGTTGTGCCAAGTGTTGAGGCGTCATCATCATCTTCATATTCTGTAAATATATTTTCAGTTATACCGTTTCCCGTGACATTTTGGTGGAAGTGCTGGGGTACTAGTGAAGACGGAACTCCGCAGCGGACGTGTCCTGGCAAGTTCCACCATGTCAATAGGCGGGGATATTGCGTCAACCGCAACACCGGCACCCCAGCCAGTGATCTTGATCCAACCCCGCGACCCAGGATCTTTTTGCGGCACTGACAACGTCGACGTTCATGACTGGATTAGGAATTACGAGCACGTCGCAACCAACAATCGGTGGGACCCGACAGCGACACTCGCTAATGTCGGTTTCTACCTCAGTGGGACAGCGCGCATCTGGTTCGACACTCACGAAACGGAGCTGACCAGCTGGGATCTATGTAAGCAGAAGCTTCGTGACCTATTTGGCAAACCAATTGGCCGCCAGAGCGCCACTTCGAAAGACCTCTCTTGTCGCGCCCAATCTCCCACGGAGCCTTACGTGTCGTACATCCTTGACGTTATCGCCCTTTGCCGCCGAATTGATGCCACCATGACCGAGGCGGACAAAGTAAGTCACGTCCTGAAAGGCATTGCTGATGATGGTTTCAACTTCCTGGTGTTTAAGGACTGCGCGCAACCGTTGACGATATTATCGAGGAATGTTGGAGTTTTGAAGCGCCGCTATCGTGATCCGGCCCAGTGGAGAACCCAGGACGATAAGCCCATATGTTTTCACTGCCACGGCGTTGGGCATATTTCCCGTCACTGCCAGTATCGCCAACCTTCCTCCCCTCGCTTATTTTTTGACATTCGCCGCGACGACAATCGGCCCCTGCACTTTCCCGCCCGTAACAACTCACCGCTCCGAGACGCTCCTGTACCAACCCGCAGCTCCAGCCGTTTACCTTCTCCGCACGATCGTCGTTCCCGGTCCCCTCTGCCCCGCCGCTATTCATCGCCGCACCCCTCTGGCCGCTCTTCCCAGGAAAACTGAGCAATGCAGCTCCCGGAGGTGACGCTGGATTGGACCCACGACCTGCAAAGCCTCTTTCAACCTTGCCCACGCACGAGAACCAACTTGTCGTAGAAGTGGATGGTCTACCTGCTACTGCCCTTATCGACACCGGTGCGCATATTTGCATCATGAGCGCTGATCTCCGTGAACGCTTACACTAAGTGCCAACACCTCCAGAGTCCCGCGCTGTGCGTGTCACTGACGGTGGAACTGCGGCCGTGCTTGGAATGTGCACCACACGCGTGAGCGTCGCTGGCCGCCACACTTCCGTGTTGTTTCATGTTCTTCGCCACTGCCCTCATCACGTAATCCTTGGACTCTATTTCTTGACTGACCACTCCACTGTAATTGACAGCTCGGCCGGTGTCGCTGAACTTGACTTTCCCGCTTCGCTAGACGCTCCTGTCGTAGTGTGCCGAGTTTGTTCGTTTGCCGCCCTAAGCACTCACCTGTATTGTTGCTGTACCTTGTCCCAGTGGACCGGATGGTGACTATGTGGTTCCTCCGTCTACCAGTGTCGTTTTGTCGCGCAACATTTCCTTTCCCCACAGTGTTTTGACTGTTGCGACCAACCAGACTTGCCTGTCCCTCTTCAACTTCGGACTCTGCCCTCCAGTTCTTCCCCAAGGCATAGTTTTGACCAGCCTGTCACCATCAGATGAGTGCCAGACTTCATCACTGTCACCTGATCCCACATCAGCTATTTTGTCCGCCGACGCGCGCACTTCTCCGTCGGTACAGAGCGCTATCACGGAGATGATTGCCCCGGACCTTCTGACCTCCCAAGTAGACGACCTCCGTCATTTGCTCGTCACATACTCCAACATCTTCGAGTTTGACGGCCGTTCCTTAGGCCCAACCTCTCTGGTCAAACATCGCATACATACTGGCGATGCGCCTCCGATGCACCGGCGACCTTATCGCGTGCCACCATCCGAGTGCCAAGTTATTCAACAAGAGGTTGACAAGATGCTTTCACAAGGCATTATTGAGCCGTCCGCGTGTCCCTTGGCTTCCCCTGTTATCTTAGCTAAAAAGAAAGACAACAGTTGGCGATATTGCGTTGATTATCGACATATCAATGAGATCAAAAAGAAGGATGTATATCCTCTTCCACGAATTGATGACGCTCTGGATTGCCTTCACGGCGCGACCTATTTTTCATCCATCGACCTGCGTTCTGGTTACTGGCAGATCGCCGTGGACGACAGGGACCGTGAAAAGACAGCATTTGTTACAGCTGACGGCCTCTATCAGTTTAAAGTTAGGCCATTTGGCTTGTGCAATGCCCCGGCCACATTTGAGCGAATGATGGACACGCCTTTGCACAGCTTTAAATGGTCCATCTGCCTTTGCTACCTGGACGACGTGGTCGTGTTACCCCGACATTTGCCACACACCTCACACGTCTTTCATCCATCTAGTCGGTGTTTCGTGCGGCTTGACTACAACTTATTTCTTCTAAATGCCACTTCGGTCACCGCCAAATTACCATCCTCGGGCATCTCGTCGATTCAACTAGCGTCCGTCCCGACCCCGCCAAGGTTCGTGGTGTCATCGAGTTCCCTGTACCAACTTGTGCCAAGGATGTTCGGAACTTTGTGGGCTTGTGCTCGTATTTCCGCCGATTTGTCAGACATTTTGCAGACAGCCCGTCCACTAACAGATCTTCTCAGGAAAGACGCTCCGTTTTCGTAGGGTTTCGCTCAAGCCACAGCCTTTTCACACCTTATCACGCTACTCACTTCCCCGCCGATTCTCGCCCGCTTTGATCCCTATGCTCCAACTGAAGTACGCACAGACGCGAGTGGCTATGGCATTGGTGCTGTTTTATCCCAATTCCAACATGGTTGTGATCGAGTTGTTGCGTACGCCAGCCGTCTTCGTTCCCGTGCCGAGCGCAATTATTCCATTACCGAGCGCGAATGCCTCGCTCTTGTTTGGGCCGTTAGCAAATTTCGCCCCTACTTATACGGGCGGCCTTTTACTGTTACCACTGACCACCATGCTCTGTGCTGGCTTTCGTGCCTCACAGACCCCAC